>NC_046155.1:96369628-96572128 GCF_011064425.1 Rattus rattus
ACAGACCACACACCCTTCAAGATTCTGTCATCTTGAAGTTGTTCCCTCTGCCTGCCCTGCCTCACAAAGACAGGTCTGCCTCACTCACTGCTGTGTCACCAGGGCCTATGTGCACCAGGACACACATCAACACCTTGGTCACCTGGGGTATGGTTGTGCAGCTCCTTGGTGTCCTTCAAGGTGCACAGACTGCTGTGCAAGCCAAATCCTTAGGGACTCTCCTCATGACCCTTCTCTTATATGGGACAAGCCATTGGGTCCTTGCCAGAATCTGATGCCACCCACAGTTTCCATAGCTGAGTGGATCCTCAGCCTAGCTCTTTCCTTTCCCCACCTCGGCCTTCACACTGGGCTCCTGCCCTGCCACCCCATCAGGCATTCTACAACCCCATTCACAAAGCAGCTGGGGCCCAGGTAAGGAAATTAGCCACATCCCTCTGCACTCAAAACCCTCCAGTGACATCGGTTCCTCCAGGGAAAGCCAAGGTCCCTATGGGGATCCATGACACCCCAGAATCTACTCCAGGAGCCTCTGGTCCCCACTGTATGTTTGCACCCTTCCTGGAACTCCAGTCTCTTGGATCTGCCTGGAGCACACTTGGAACTTTTGCACACGCCCATCCCTCTCCTTGCAAAGCCCGCCTTGGGGAGGGGGGCTTTCACATTCCTACCAATTTTCCAGTAATGGCTGTCCTGTGCCTCATGCAAAATCACAGGGCCTAAAACCAACCCTCCTGCCTCATCCCTCTCCATGCCCCCTCACAAACACTTCATGCTTTATTAATTTACTGGATCTCTCACGGTTCCCCCTCTGCTGGAACACTAGACTAAGTACGGGGTTTGGTTTGGTTGGGTTTCTACCTGTTTACTGCGGTGTTCTGGGACTTGAGCAGCATGTGGCCTATGGAAGGCACTCAATAAGTATTTGTAGATAATGGGTGAATGGCTGAGTAGATGAAGGGCTGTGTGGGATTTGCTCTCCCAGCCTCAGCCATCCGGGCTCTCATCTGGCTCTGTTTTATTCAGGGAAAGCCTCCTTCTCAGGGATTACTGATTTCTGGGACATCGGCGGATGTTCAGGGATGAGGCAAAGACTGAAGCCAAAAAAGTTCAGAGGCCAATGTGAACGGGGCACAGAAAGGGTCTGAGGGAAGGCGGATGTCACCATGGTGTCTGTGTCTGCCAATGAGCAGGCATACTGCAGGCAGGAGTGAGCAGCTGCCCTGTGGACTTGGCTGGATGAGACATTCCTCCAGGTACAGCCCATGCCTGGAAGATGGCCTACCTCCGCTTCTCTGATCCCTGGATGAGTAGGTCATGATGCCCTGAACTGCCCTGGGGCAGCAGACACAAGAGTCAAAGGATGAGCACTCAGGAGTTAGGGATTTGCCCAAGCAGAGGGCTGAGGTTCCTGTAAGCATTGCTTGCGATAGGTCTCCACCCCGAGGGAAGAGCAGTCCCGTTCCCAGGAGTTGTAGATCTTTCGTGGACTGGAGTGTGGCTCAGTTAGTAGAGCTCTTGCCTTGAGAGCATGGAGACCTGACTCCAATTCCCCCAAACCCATATACGAAAAGGTAAGTTTGGTGGTACACACTCATAACCCCAGTGCTGGGGGAGAGAACAGGCACAACAGAACTGGAACATATGGGCCGGCCAGCCTAACCTACATGGCGAGCTCCAGGGCAGTGAGAAAGCTTGTCTCATAGAACTTGTCTCATAGAAGGGGCAGGAGGAGTATGGCTCCTGAGGAACAATATCTAAGGTGGCCCTCTGGCCTCCATACCCATATGTGTGCATGCGCGCGCGCACACACACACACACACACACACACACACACACACACACAGGCACATGAATATGCACATTCACAGACTACCCATTCTAGAGTCGCATCAGGATTGGAACCTGTCTCAGCACAGTGAAGGGACTTGTCCAAGGTCACAGTCAATCTCTGCTAAAGTGTCTTCTTTGTATATCACAGCCAGGAAAGAAAGTGTGTGTGTGTGTGTGTGTGTGTGTGTGTGTGTGTGTGTGTGTGTGTGTGTGTGTGTGTGTGTGTGGGTGTGTGTGTGGGGACCAGAGGAATTCCACAGGAAGGAAGATAGTCCCTATCTAGACAGGTTTGGTATCACTTCTCCCCTTGACACTCAGGGTGCTGGGTCTATGCTAGGGCTCTGGGAGGCCAAATATGTGCTGTTAGCATTGGACAGAGAGGAGACAACGAACTGGGGAGTGGGGGAGCAGAGAGGAGATGGAATGGTGGTGGTAGCCATGGCCTCTAGCCTTTGGAATGGGAAATGCCACGGCAGCCAAGACCTGAAGCAGTTGTTCTAGCTGATCTCCCCAAAGGATGTGTCGTTAGGGTAAATGAAGCCCTCCTTGACCTCAGTCCCGCTCCACGAAACAGAAGCCCACCTGTGCCTACACTTCAGCGTGTCCTCAGAGACCCACTGAGTCTTTAGGGCATGTGATCATGGAAGCAGTTACAATAACGGGTGGGGCAGAAAAGGCTTAGGGACCTTCTCCAACTTTCTTCTCATAGGACTCAGTTTCCCCTTTAAGAAACAGAGATTTCTGCAGCACACGCAACTTAAAAACCCAAAACCACTCCACAAAAAACCACTCCACAAAAATAAAAAACCAAAAAACCCAAAACAAACAAAACAGCCCCCACACTCCACAAAAGGCAGAAAAACCCAGCCCTCTCTCCCTTGGAGTCAGCCCCGTGAGGGTGAGCTCTCCCACCGCAGTCATCCTGGGCCCCAGGCTGGGGCTTTTACCTTCGAGGAAACCGCTGCCTGGCCGACAGTGCCGGATGAATAACCACAGAGAAACTACAAGGGGAACCACAGGCAGGTGAGGAGGAAGAGATGTGCGTGAGAGAGCCAAACAGCCACCGAGACAGGGTTGGGAGGGCCTGGGGTAGACGTGAAGGTTGGCCACCATCCCAAGCAGGTCAGACACCTGCATCGGCATGGGAGAATGGTGGCTCTACCCTCCCTGCTCCCCTCTCCTGTGCCCTGGGAAACAGGGACATAGAAAGGAATGGAATAAAAGCCGTACAGCCCAGCAAGAACTCCAACTGACACTGCCTACCCTTCAAAGGGGCAGAGTACGCAGTTCTTTGTATCCGCTCAGGGTCCAGGGCGGCCCACCTTCCACACAATCCTATGTCTCCCCTTGTGACTGTCTAGAGGTGGGCCTCTGTGGTAAGGACCCAAGTGACCTCCCTCATAGCCCTTCTCTGAGTCTCATACCGAGAGGCCTAGTTTCCAGGGCCCCTTCTGCTCAAAGGAACATCCAGCAATCTTACCATAGCAACGTCGGCCTGGAAAATCTGCTTTACAAACTTGTTCCTGGAAGAGTGGACCAGCTGGATGATGTCCCCATGCAGGGTGTCTCTGTTCTTCTCCAGGAAGCCTGGCAGCAGAGAACAGTCATATCTGCCCCCACAATCACTGGGCAAGGGCTCCCCAAACCCACAACATCTAAGCCAGAAGGACCCTTAGAATTCACCTCGCTTACCCACACCCATTCCCCAGTGTGGGCACTGGGCCCAGAGAGGACAGTAGCTCACCCAAGATCACAGAGAAAACGAGGAGCAAACCCCCAAATACTCATCCCCACTCGCAGTCTAGGTAGGAAGTACAGGAGGTCTCTGTCTCAAGGACAGAATGAGGCTCCCTTCCCAACCGGGTCATCCCTAAGCCACTGTGGGCCTTTTGAACTGAGATGCCAGAGTCCAGCGAAGGAATCACCTGAGGGAGACTACATGTGGATGCTGTAAGCCATCAATGGGGCAGCTAATACCACCACCCCATGACTAGGCAGGACAGTGTGTTTTACTGTGTTCTGGAACTGGCACCAACATGCCATTCTCAGGGACAGAGGAACTAGGAAGGTGCGTGAGATGAGGTATCCACAGGCTAAAGATGCCTGAGGGGTGGCAACACAGCCAAACACAGGACTCGGGCCACCCCCGAGAGCAGATCCTGAATCTGGTATGATGTTGGAAGGGTGAACTACAACAGCAGGGTCTCCTATTAGAGCTATGTCAGCCTCACATGTGACATGAAGAAAGTCCCTTTCAAGGCTTTGGTGTCCCTGTCTGAAAGGAGAAAGGTAGTGCTTACCACTGTATCAGGCCCTGCATACACACACTGATTTCTGGACCAGTTCATGTGGGAGCATGGCCCACCACCCCTAGGTTGCTCTGAATGCAATGGGCCTCATGGGTGGGAGCATTCGGGACAATGGGCGGGATCTCAGTGTATTGCACCCACAGTGAATGCCAACATGAGGTTGGCCTTTCACACCTGGCTGGCTGGGAGGCTCATCAGGGCTCTCTGCAGGAAGGCTGCAAAGCTACAGGGATTGCAGAACTGCGGGTGAGGTGAGCTGGGCTTCCACCCCCCTGCCTAATTTCCAGATTTTCTTCTTAAGATTTATTTTTAAAAACAGACTGTGAATCTGGCTGATCCAGAACTCACAGAGATTTCCCTGTCTCTATTTTCTCAGTGCACCACCATACCCAGCAAGATTTGTCCTTCTGGATGTATATGACACCTATAGGTGGGTGCCCGCAGAGGGCATTGGATGCCTTAGAGCTGAGTTACAGGCAATTGTGAGCCAGCTAACATGTGCTGGGAACTGAGCTCAGGCCCTTTGAGAGAGTGCTTAACTGCTGAGCTCTCTCTCTAGCTCCCTTAATTTTCAGCTTTAAATGAACCCGTTGCATGCTCTTGGGAGAAGGAAGATGCCTGGGCATCCACTTCAATGCACTGGTCATGCTGCTGCAAGTTTCTAGGCCTCACTTTGTGTCTACTGGGCTGTACCAGGTCATGGAAGAACGGTTCATGCACCCACACGAACCGGTTCCTTCTGAGCTTCAGTTTCCCATAAGAACCCAAAGCAGGAGCTCGCACAGAGCCAATGCCCACAGCAGCACCGTTTGCATTAGCTGAAGGGCAAACAGTCATGTTCCCGTTAGCACATGAACAAGTAAACTGTGGTATAGCCACGTGCCAGAGTATAAGTCAGCCATGAAAATGCCCTCGGCCACAACATGGATGAACCCAGGCCAGACTGACCAGAGATGTAAGCCAGACTCTAAGAGATGAATCCCATGGCTCTAATGACAGGAGGCACCTAGGTGGTGAGATCGTAGCCACAGAAGGTAGAATGGAGGTGCAGGACTAGGTAAAGGGTGGGAGGTACTAATGATGAGTGGGTTGTGATGGTACTGATGACAATGGAGTTGTGGAAAGCCCTGGAAGGGGCGGTGGTAAATGCGAGTCATGCTCCTGAATTGTAAAGCACTTACAATGGTAAACTTTGTATCCTGTGTGCTTTGTCACAATTAAATGTGTTTTTTAAAAACCACCTGGGGATGTAACTCAGGGGTGGGGCATTTATGGCACAGCTTTGATCCTCAGTATCATAAGAAAACAAAAGCAAGCCCAGATTCAGGAGGCAGGGGCAGGGGATCTCCATGAGTTCCGGGTCAGCCTGCTCTACATAGTGAGTTTACCGTCCAGCTAGGGCTACCTAGTGGGACCCTGTCTGGTTTTGTTTATTTTTAAGACAAAAATAAACTAAAAGCAAAGCACAGAATGGCATGCTTCCTGTGGTTTCTTCTGTCCCTTCTGAACTCTGCACCTTGTGGCCTCACTCTCGTAACCTAGAGACAGAGAAGGCTTGAGTACAAGTAGAGACAGACACCCACGGCCGCTTGTACCTTGACTCTCATAGTAGACAACGCCCGCAAAGTGGTTGATTCCAAACTGGGTCTCATGGCTGTTCTTGGGTGGCACGTAGTTGGCATTGAGCCTGTGCTGTGAGTTCAACTTATGCAGCATGGTGGCATCCGTGCCCTGGGGGAATAGAGTGTCTATTGCCAAGCCTGACTTCCAGGGCCTCCCTACCGGAGGTCTCCCATCCTCCCTTGACTTTCTCAGTAACTGCCCCCCCAACGCCCTGGCACAGACTGTAAGCCTCACTGCCAATCTGTGAGGTGGGTGAACCACATAACTTTAAATAAGCATTCCAGGCCAAGGCATCTTTTTCTTCATGACTAAATTAATCGGAAGGCTAAGGCTGGAGGATGTCTAGAGCCCATGAGTTCAAGGCTAGCCTGATCAATATAGCAAGACTCTAATCTCAATACCTACCCCCGACCCCAGGAGCAATACTGTGCTTCCTTCCCCAGATCAAGCCAAATTCTATCTTTAGCATCTATCCTGAAGCAGCTGGTGCTGCCTCTCCCAGGTTGCAGGTGGGGAAGCTGAGGCTCGCTGTGCCCACCTTGGGGAACTTGCTCTCTTCGTCGATGAGGGAGATGACGTTCATAGGCCGGTTGGCGATCATGTCCAGGGCCTCCTGGTTGTCAGTGAACTCGATGTGCAGCCAGTCAATGCTCTCCAAGTCATACTCCTCCTGCTCCAGCTTGAACACGTGTCGCACGAAAAACTGCTGCAGGTGCTCATTGGCAAAGTTAATGCAGAGCTGCTCAAAGCTGCAGAGGGCAGGGGACCGTGGACCTGTGTCACCCAACCTCTGCCCTGGCTCCAGCCCTGCTGTCTCAGCAGCTTGACACAAGGCTCCCATCGGGTGGGCTAGGGTGGAACTATCAAGTCCAACTCCTATGCCGAAGACGACACTGGGGACCGGCAAGGGCAAAGGACATGCCCAAGGTCACTGAGGGTTACAGAGATAGGCTAGAAGCCAGGCTCAAGGCTCTCCCCTTGAGGGACCAGGCCCTACATAGGGGACATGCCAGAATAGTGGGAAGGTGGGCCCTAGAGAGACACCAGATTGTCACTGAGAGGCCGAGACTGACAAACATCCAGCAATCAGAGAGAGCCCTGAAGCCAGCTCAGCTAAGCAGCAACCTTGACTCTCATATTCAGTGTGGTGGTCTCGGGGACTCTGTGACATTCTACATTACGAGAATTGAATTGCAACAATTCAGGTCATAAGTTCAGAGACCAGAGACCACCTCCCAAGTACCCAGGTAAACCGTCCCCAGTATCCAGTTGGGTTGGCCTCAGCTGACCTGAGGCTAGGCAGGACTGAAGTCAAGTTTCCCAAGCCTGAGGCTGTTCTTGGAGGCAGGCAGCTTACAGGAAGAGGCACAGCATTTCCCAGGCCTGGGGTCCCCCACGTTACCTGTTCACGGTGAAGTTCTCAAACCCAAAGATGTCCAGGAGACCAATGGACCGGCGAGCGTTCATCACTTCCTGAGAGGGTGGTTTGTAGATTGCTGCATTGATCTTCTCCACAATCCATACAAAGAGCCGCCCATAGATGCCCTGAAAGGTACCCATCAGCCACGGGGCAAGGCAGGCCCTCCCTGAGCAGCAGTCATTCCGAGTCTGGGCTCCAGCCTTAGATGGCATGGACACCCCAGGTCTTCACGGGGCAGTCCCTGCTACCGCACATGCACTCCTGCTTCAGCAACCACTCATTTGCTCCCTTAGAACTTCCCTTGACCCCAAGGCTGGGAAGGAGTTCCTTTGGGGTTCAGCATCTTCCCTCATTTGTCTCTCCGTCCTCTGCCGACCTTAAAGGTCCAGAATCCGGCACAGGGATGGTACGGATTAGGGACTCTTTGATTGGCAAGTATGTGGCTATAGCAACACAAGGACTGGGAGTCTTCTCTTCCACCAGCCAGACCCCGTGAGACCCTAGAGGGTGCTGAGAACAGCTGGTCAAAGCAAGCCTGAGGGGACAAAGCAGGGCCCCTGAGGAACGCAGAGCCAACTCCTTTGGGATGCCTGGCTTTGGGGCTTAGAAATTGGCAGAGGGAAATTGGGCACCAGAGAGCCAGAGACTTCAGTGAGCAGTCCAGCCCACAGGATGGACAAGCTTTGGAAACATCTTGCACCCGTCCATCCGCAACTCATGGCAAAGAGGACAGATGGCCACTGGGTTCTCACCTTGACAAAGGCATCTCGCACATCCAGCGCCTGCTCCCTGCTGAGAGGGGTGGAGACCGTTTCCCCACGGGTGATGAGGGTGCGGCTGGTGAGGCAGCTCATCAGGTCTGGGGGATTCACCTAGAGCACACGCCCAGGTTGGTCCAGCCCCACCCTGACTGTCCCCCTTCACCCTACTTGGCTTCCTAGACATCACAGAGCCCCAGCCCAGACCTCTCAGCACCATCCCTTGTAGGAACAGCGCCCCAGGCCCACACACTGTTCCTTGAACAGAACTCTCCAGTCCAAGGTCTCCATGGTACCCACCTCAGCCCAACTGAACCAGAGGCCCCTCCCTCAGAGGGACAGACGGATTAGGAGAGGACAGCACTGACCTCGAGATGAGAAGCTGCCGTGGCCAGCGATGGGGAGTAGAGGACTTCGCACGCATCCAAGTTCTCAAACGTACGGGCTGCCAGAAGCAAGGGACATGGTGTCACAAAGGGAGGTAGAGGGGCAGGGGGACCCTGAGGAGAGCAGGATGGCACGCCTATTCTCAGGAACCTGCCGTGTCCACAGAGGGTGGGATCAGCATGGTCAGTATACATCTGATTGATGTTCTCATAGCAGTCTGTGCTCACCATGAGACTATGGACCCTAAATGACAGCACCTAGCACTGAGGCTGGCACCCAAGCTGGAGCCTCTAGTGGCTCCCTCTCAGCCTCTACCCAGTGGCAACCACGGTATTTTGGGACCAGCGTTGGGAACTCATCCTTTCACCAAACCTCCTACTCTTGGTCCTCAGAGTCTCTACCCAAAGCACCTGTTTCCCCTTACCTCTCCAGACTCACTAGCCCAGGGTTGCCTTTGTCCTGGGGACACTCACTCACTGCATGAATTTCCAAGAGCTTCTATTCTGCCAGGGACCCATGCTGGACACCCGTGAAAAGGCATAGTGTAATCCAATGCCTTCTTCCACGGGACCACTTCACTCTAGTATGCAGTAGTGTCAAATAAGTGTACATGCCCTGCTTTGTCTAACAGACAGCTGTTTGACCATTCGCACCACAGTGTGAACTCCAAGCTTTAGCCTCTCTTGAAAACACTAAGTCTTAAAGAAAAAAAAATGTGGAAGAGGTCTTAAAGGGCTGCAGCCAGCTCTGAATGCCTCACCTGCCGACTCTGTGGGGGACCGCCACACAGCGTACCACCCTTGAGACCGAAATCAGCCTGACTTGCATCCCCTGTAATGCCCACTGCAGCAGACAGCACTGCCAACCCCTGGAAGTTAGGTGCCATGCTGCCCTGAGCAGAGTATGGCACTGTGGACCACGGCACCATGGGGCCTCACCCTCGTACTGCAGATTGCCCATGTGTAGGATGGCGGCCAGAAGCTTCAAGATCTCCCAGTTCTCCGTGTCCGTGAACATGAGCACCTTCATGGCTGAGCGGATGTTGGCATACTCCTGACTGTCCACACGGCCCTCGCAGGTGATGCAGTTACCCTGGGGACGGAGGGGGGAGGCATAAAAGAGGGAGGTAGGGAAGTGTCAAGGAGATGTCAGGAGGGCAACACCCCAGAATATTTAGAATGGTCTTGTGGTCTTCTCTGGGGCACTCTGACATGAGTAAGAACTGGGCACTATACAGGCCCACCCAACCACTCCTTTCCATCACAGCTCACAGCACCAACACCTCACCCAGTTCCACACAGCTCCAGGGTGCCTGCCCACTCGTGGGGGACTTCCCTCCAACTGTAACCATGTGTGAACCACAGAGGGGAAGTGTAGACACAGCCTGCTCAGTAGCGTGTGTGTGTGTGTGTGTGTGTGTGTGTGTGTGGTGTACACATGTGGTGCATGTATGTGTGTGTGCATGTATGTGGTATATCTTTGTATGTAGCGGTGTGTGCTGTATGTGGTGCATGTGTGTGTATGTATGTTGTATGTGGTGTGTGGTATGTATGTGGTTGTGTGTGTGGTGTGCAATATGTGTGTGGTGTGGTATATGCTGTATGTGGTGTGCATGTGTGTATGTATGGTTTTATGATGTGTTTGTGTGTTTTCTGAGTGTGTGTATGGTGTGTATGTAGTATGTGGTGTGTGGTATTTGTGTGTGTGTGTGTGTGTGTGTGTGTGTGTGTGAGAGAGAGAGAGAGAGAGAGAGAGAGAGAGAGAGAGAGAGAGAGAGAGAGAAAGCCAGCCAGCTAGTTACAGAAGAGAAGGTCCTGTCCCACCCACAACACCTTAAATCCTGAAAAGGTTCTCTCTGGAGAATAGAGTTGGAATTCTCAACCTAACAGTCTGTGTGCACAGCCCCTAGAGCAGTGGGTCTCAACCTTCCTAGTGCTACGACCCTTTAGTAAAGTTCCTTGTGTTGTGGTGACATCCAATCATAAAATTATTTTGTTGCTACTTCATAGTTGTAATTTTGCTAGTTATAAATTGTAATGCAAATATCTGTGTTTTCCGATGGTCTTAGGTGACCCCCGTGAAAGGGTCATTCAATCCTCAAAGGGGTAGAGGGAGACCCACTGCCTTAGAGCCACAGAGCACCAGAAACCAGCACCAGAGCCTGCCATCAACAAATCCTGGAGGTCCAGGCCTCAGCAACCAGCTCCTTCAATCTTAGGAGGCCCAGCAGAGACCTTTAAAGTCTAGCTTAGCGTATGAGCAGGTCCATGTGCTTGGTTCTGTTGCTCCTATATGCTATGGCCCCATGCTCTGTGTTGACCTTGAGAAATGGATCTGTGGTAAGAATGCATTAGGGACATATGCCCAAGTGAGGGCACATTGTTTAAGGCACAGGCAAGCCTGGATGGGCTGGTACAGTGCCACACTGCCAAGTTTGGTCTTGCCCTACATCATTGAGACAGGTGTTACCCCCAATATGTCACCTGGGCCTCACCATGGCCAAGTAGTTGTAGTCAGCGGCCTGGCCTAGGCCTAGCTTCTTCTTCTCCTCCTCATTCATGCCCTCCAGCATACAGTAGAACACGTGATAGTTCCTCTCATCAGGGGCCTGGAAGTAGACATCAGGATTGGGAGCACACATGAGCAGGAGTCTCCTGGGGGACCTTGAACACTTCGAGGACCAGAAGGAAGTACAGTGTGGTAACAGGTGGCCCAGACTATGTGGACGGTGGTGCCCACCCAGCCTATCTAGGCACCGACTCACACTGGGAGCCAGGGCTCACCTGGCGGCAGACTCGTGACTTCTCCAGCAGGTACTGCTCTATTTTTGCGCCCTCAATGGCACCACGCTTGTTAAAGTGGATGTCAATGTACTTGCCAAAGCGGCTGGAGTTGTCATTGCGGATGGTCTTGGCGTTCCCAAATGCTGCAGGGTGGTAGGGAACACAGGTGAGACTGGATAGACCCAGTGCCAGCACCCAGCTCACCCTCAGAACCTGGCCTTACCTTCCAGGATCGGGGTGGCCTCCAGCACCTGCTGCTCGATCCATGAGTGCTGTCCACTGATAGCCGCCAGGAACTGCAGGATCAGCTTTGTGCTCTCCGTCTTGCCAGCTCCTGACTCCCCGCTGCAGAGGGTGGGAGAGACAGGAAAGTCCTCAGCCTTGGCTGTCACACCAGCCCTCAGGGACATAGGGCTCTGCCACACCCGCATCCCTACTGGTCAAGAATATGAAGCATGCAAACCGCTCAACTGGTATTTTGGCCTCTTCCCTTGCCCAAGAGAAAAGAAGACAGATTTCAGCTGACCATCACTTAATAGGAACCCCCAGGAAACAATGTGAACCTCAAAAGCTAGCCTGAGCCTTTGTAGTGTTAAGAGAAAAGAAATGTAAAATCTGGACTGTGGGGGTGACTCCATACACTAAGACATAGCACAGAGAGCACAGCCAGCCCCTGGGGAGCCCCATGGCAGTGTCACCGTGGAACAATTCCTAGTGCGTTAGCAGGACAGCAGAAGCGGGGCTCTCACTGGGGGTGAGGCTGGACCACCTACCTGATGATACAGCACTGGTCCCGGTTGTTGCGTTTCATGTTGAAGTAGCAATTGTCGGCAATGGCAAAGATGTGGGGGGGCATCTCCCCTATCTTCTTGTTGGTGTACTGGCGGATGTGCTCTGACGAGTAGATAGACAGCAGCTGGTAGGGGTTCACGGCCACCAGGATGGAACCCGTGTATGTCTGCAAGCAGCAAGGGAGAGCAGCTCGCACTGTCTGGTGACTGTGGAAGGTCTCTGCCCTGTGCAGCTCTGGAGTCCACAGACACGGTAGGAGTCAATGGGGGGTCTCAGACTGGCTTTTGGTCTGGCTCAGAGACCAGACGAGGGGACAGCAAGAGGTCCCTAAGCCTGGATGGCATTGTCTTATCTGTACTATGGGTGAAACGGAACTGTTCTTGTGAAAATGGAAGGTGGTGTGTTTTCAGATTCAAAGTACAAAGCAGAGACAATTCAAAGGTTGGCTCTTTCCTTTGGCCCCAATCTCTGTACCTAAGACTTTTAGAGCAAAATTTAAAAACTGGACCATGTTCTGAGGGGAGACTGGGATGGCAGGAAGCTATGAATGGTCCAAGTCATGAAGAGCAGAGGGCTGGGGCTGGAATGTGGTACAGAAGGAGCCGGGATTTGGGGTTTGGATGGTGACTTTCTCTGTAGCTCCACTCAGGGCAGAGTGGCTACTGTGCCCCGTGTATGGAGCATGGGGACCTGAGGCTGCCTGCTCGTGCCTGTCCCAGTTTGGGGACCTCAGGCTGTATGAGAGCAGGGGCAAGATGTACTGCCAAGATGGATCCTGTCACACAGAGAAGCGTCAGGATAGTATGGGTTTACTTCTCCCTCCTCCCTCTTCCCTCCTCCCTCCTCCCTCCTCCCTCCTCCCTCCTTCCTCCTCCCCCTCCTTCCCTCCCTCTTCTCCCTCCTCCCTCCTCCCTCCTCCCTCCCTCCTCCTCCCTCCTCCCTCCTCCCTCCTCCCTCTTCCCTCTTCCCTCCAAGTTAGAAAATGTCAGGCCTTGCTTGTTGTTGGTGATAGATGTTTTGATGTCTCGGGCCTAGAAAGACTGGAGACAGATGTGTCTGCACAGGGAAGGTGGCAGCCTTGGCTGTCCCTCCAACTTCTACCACCTTCCCAGGACTCAGTGCATGACACCAGAACATCCACATTCCCCAGCAGCTCAGCCCAGTATGACATGCAGGGAAGACAGCTGTGGTACCCAGCCCAAGCCCGGGGAAGCAACACAGAGAAGCACTCATTAAGCCAAGAGACCCCATTTCTTGACTCTTCCAAGCACTGCAGTCAGGAACACCTAAGACTAGCTTTTACAGCTCAGCTCAGTGCCAAGAGCCCCTACAGGAAAAGAAATGAAGCAAGGAGACCAAAAGGAGTAGCCCAGCCAAGAGGAGTAGCCCAGCCGAGCCAACAAGCCTCCCAGGGGCTGCTACTCACCCGCCCTCTACAGCTGGTATGTTACAAAGTAACCGGTAGAGAGACAACTAGTCAAAGTAACCAGAAGAGAGACAACTAGTCAAAGTAACCAGAAGAGAGACAACTAGTCAAAGTAACCGGTAGAGAGACAACTAGTCAAAGTAACCAGTAGAGAGACAACTAGTCAAAGTAACCGGTAGAGAGACAACTAGTCAAAGTAACCGGTAGAGAGACAACTAGTCAATGGGAAAAGAGACCACAAAGACATCTCCACGAGCCTGGGCCTAGGCTAAACAATTGAGTGGGAACCCTGTGGCCACCCTCTGTTACACACCACCCCACACAACTGTGGAATATAGCTGACTCTGATCTCCAGATGGGAAACACATCCCCACCGGAGAGACAGCCTCAAGGAACATTGCTTTGGCCAGCCTCAGTCTGCTTATTTGTGAAAGGGGTGCTCCCTGCCCACTCCCACAGCCACTGCAGAGACAAAGGTGCCACCCTTGGTGGGTACCAGAGGCATAAGAGCCACCTTATCTCCTTCTTAAGTCTTGCTCAAGAATGTGACACTGTCACCAACACAGGGCAGAGGCTGGCTCCATAAAGTCACTCCGCAGCCCCTCCCCCAGCATTGGTGCTCCAAGGAACCTCTGCATCCTCCAGTGCAGGGGCTGGGGGAAGGAGCTGGACCGCTACAGAGAACAGGAGTATGAAAGGCCATGACATTTGGGGGGATCTGCTGGAGAAAGGTCATCCTGGCAATTATAAAAGACTGATATCTGTTACTATTTCAGACCCAATGATCCAGCCTAAAGTCACCCTAAAAGGCCCAATGGCAGGGAAGTGACTGAAGGAAATATGGAGATGCTACGACACCCCAAGACTTCCTAGTGCTGTGGACGTACCTTCTTATTCCACTACTGCCCCAGGGCCCTTCCCATTCTGCATGTAACTCCAGGGACTCATGGGTGCAAGATCCCTCAGTGTCCTACCTCCTGGAGGTCACCACATGATGGCCACTCAGCCTCCAGTACCATGCATCACACCCTTCATCAGGTGAGCCCTCCACTCCTTGCTCCCTGTTACCAGCCTGCCATCCAGCTGGCCTCCCTGGCATGGGCCACCAGATCCTTACTGTTCCCCATCTGGTTTCTCTGTCTGGCTCCTGTCCCCACGATTGCTCCATCTCTCCTCCACTTGCAGCCTAGGTGGGCTTTCACTGTGTTGCCCTCTGCTGGGACCCATCCCTGCTTCCTACAACCTCAGGTCATGGTATACATCTCTCTAAAAGAGCCTTGTAACTCTTCATCTTGCAGACGAGGTGGGTGGCCGCTGAACCTGAGGCCCAAAGCTCCTACTGGCCTGCTGCACCAGGCCGCACTGCCCATGTCCTTCACCTGGCTGGTGTCACTTTGCCAAATGAAGCCAACTCCTTAAGAAAGTGGGGGTGCTGTGTGTGTCTCATTGCACCCAACGTTTTGTCTGAAGTAATTTTATTAGATGCTTGCTTGGTGACTCTGGTTCAAGACCTTTGTCTAACACATAATACAGGACACAGCAGCACTGTCCGTTACGTGACTACGTGACTGGCAGCGATGGGCTGAGAGAGCAGCGTCTCCGATTATCTCCAGGGACTAGCAGAGAAGGGAGCTAAGAACACCCTGTCAGCACCCAGGGCCACACTAGCCACAGTACCAAAAATGAGGTCTAGGATGAGACTGGTGGGAAAGACAGAATACTGTGAATAGATATACTACTGTATGTGGAAAGAACCAAAGTTCACACATCTATGTGCACACATGTAAAGGTATATACACATGTGTCCACACATGTGTGTTTGTCCCATACCCAAATATATACACAAGTACTCATGATCAAACACATGTGTGTGCATGTATATGTATACACACATACATGTACACACATACATGTGCACACATGCGTACCGTCTGAGTACACACAGTCTTTCCCCTGCGAGCACAGTGAGGTAGGTCCCATTGCAATCAGCGAGAAGGAAATCTACAATTTATAGTACACACATCTGGTTAAAAACTGAGCCATACCCATACATATACAGCCACCCAATTAGACAAGATGGATGAAGCAAAAGAAGTGCAAGCCGACAGGAACGGATGTAGATCTCTCCTGAGAGACACAGCCAGAATACAGCAAATACATAGGCGAATGCCAGCAGCAAACCACTGAACTGAGAAGCAGGACCCCCGTTGAAGGAATCAGAGAAAGGACTGGAAGAGCTTGAAGGGCTCGAGACCCCATATGAACAACAATGCCAACCAACCAGAGTTTCCAGGGACTAAGCCACTACCTAAAAGACTATAGCCCATGGACTGACCCTGGACTCTGACCTCATAGGTAGCAATGAATATCCTAGTAAGAGCACCAGTGGAAGGGAAGCCCTGGGTCCTGCAAGACTGAACCCCAGTGAACGTGATTGTTGGGGAGGGCGGCAATGGGGGAGGATGGGGAGAGGAACACCCGTAAAGAAGGGGAGGGGGAGGGATTAGGGAGATGTTTGCCTGGAAACTGGGAAAGAGAATAACACTCGAAATGTAAATAAGAAATAACTCAAGTTAATAAAAAAAAAACAAAACTGAGCCATAAAGGGCCAGCAAGACTGTTCCAGAGATTAAGGCTCTTACTGTGTAGGCCTGCGGGCCAGAGATTGAGGCCCAGAATCTGTGTAAAACCTTTAATGCAGGAACACGTAACTGTAATCCCAGCACTCCTACAGGAGAGTTGGCTGGAAGCTCTCAAGCCTGCTAGCCTAGAGCATGCAGGACCATGACAAGAGAAACCCTACCTCAAAACACAGTGGAAGGAGAGAAATAGCCCCCAAAAGTTGTTCTCAGACTTCCACATGTGGTAACTTTAGCACACGTGCCCCTGAGCACATACAATAAATAGTTCATTTTTAAGAGAATACTCAAAACAAGACCCTTTTCATTAGTAGGAGGACAATGCCAAGAAGATTCCTGGGGTCACAAATCTTTGCAGCTCCAGATATGAGGTCTGGCCACATCGCTTTCTAGGTAGACCTAGCCTGCCACTTTTATGAATAAGAGGGGTGGAGCCTCAGGCGGAGGACCCCAGTGCAGAGCTGATGACGTCCCAGGAGCCTAGACCTCTGGGTGTAGCACAGGGGTAGCCATGGTTGGTACTCACGTAGATGAGATGGTCCCGGTAGCGAATGAGAAGGTTTCGAAGAATGCCTGCCTCGTTGAGATCCCCCAGGCGGATCATGTCCTCCACACCATGCACCGATGTGGGGTGCATTGGCTTGATGTGAGTGGCATTTTGAGGGGAAATCCAGTGTTCCTGCAGGGAACATAGCCCTTCCTGTCAGCTGCTGCTCCTGGGCCCAGACTGGGTCTGTGATCAGCTCTGACTGGCTTGAGTCTGGGGATTTTACTGGTCTCTGCTCATCAAGACAGTTCTCCTCCATAGACACATAAGGGGAGCAGGGGAAAGATTTTGCCCCACCAGTGGCTACCCCCACCAGTGGCTACCCCCACCAGTGGTTACCCCCACCAGTGGTTACCCCCACCAGTGGTTATCACTAAGGGGCTCAGGTCCCCTAGTCACTTTGAAAGATAGAGAGAAAGCACAGTAACTTGAAAGGGCTTGGCTTAAAATCCAGGGGCCAGTAAGCAATACATAAAAAATATGTTCAGAGAATTCTACAGAGATACTGTGGGCAAGTTCTGAGAACCACCTCTCCAGGGAAATAACTAATAAATAGCAGAATCCTGAAGAAAGAGAAAATTTCTGTAAGAAATGAAAAGCAAAGGCCAGGCCTGGGTCTAGGAAAAACAACCCTTCCTGGGCTGTGTGGGTGTGACATGTGAGGGGTGGACAGGGGCAGTAGCAATGGGCATCTGGCCCCAGAATGGCCTTCACAAGCTTGAATGGTAACGTATATGGAGCTGGGGTGGGGAGACTTTCTGGACCTGTGAGCTGAGGTAGGAACTGCAATAGTGTGCTCTTTCCTGCAGTGGTCCCTACAGCCACCAGATGGCAGACGAGGGCATCTAGGAAGTTCTTGAATTCTTCCGTCTGAAGACTACAGTCTCAATTTCCTGGGATTGCAGGGGTCAAAAGCCTTTTCACATCACCACACTCTGACCTGTGGTCCCTGTTAAGGCCCGAGCCCGCCCACACTCACTTTCCCTCACCTTGAGCCAGAAAGAAACATAGTGTAACATAATTTCTGCCGGTAGAAGGAACCTCTCTGCTCCCAGCTTCCTAAACCCAGAGGTTTGTTAATAGATGTAACACACCTGTCAAGACACCCCCACACACACTTATTTCCTCCAGCTGTTCTTAGATGTCATCAGCTCCAACGGGAGTTCCTAGCAGGAATCTAGCTTCAGTCCCAGGCTGCCCCTGACAGATCTGGTCACATGACTTTGGTCATCCCACTCTCTAATGGCTGCCACCACGGCAGCTACACTCTCATCCACATTTTCCTCTCCTCGGGCCTTAGCTCAGCCCCTGCTTCTAGGGGTGAAGAGGTAGCTTACCCACCAACTCAGAAGGGGCAGGGCAGGGCAGGGCCAGCCAGAGGCCTGCTCCAGCTTCCCTAACATTCCATGGCACTCCAGAAGGAAAACTTAATCCAATCCAGGCCCTCACACAGCCATTCCCAACGCACAAGGGGCCCAGCAGTGATGTCAAGGACCTGCTACACTTTCAGTGCCATGTGGAACATTCCTCTCTCCCAAACACTCTGATAAAAGCTGATCCATTTGGAAAATTCCCTTCCCCTAACCCCTGCATGGGACCAGAGCACAGGGCCTCTGGGCAGCTCGCTACTGTTCTTCGCCCCTCCCTTGGGTCCACAATTCCTTCCAAAATAGGTCAGTCAGAGAGCTCAACAGAGCTACTGTGGGCAGATACTGAAGACCATCGATCCAAGGAGGAAGCATTTAAGCTGAGACCTTAGAGAAGAGACAGTTCCTGTAAGAAGTGAGGACAGAAGGCCAGGCTGAGAGACCAGCAAAAAAAGCCCTTCCCAGACAGTGTGGGCGTGGCACGTAAGGGGTTGGCAGGGGCAGTTGCAATGGGAATCCAGCCCCACCAGGGTGTCTTTCACAGGCCTGGCTGGTGAACTCTGTGGAGCTGGGGGAGGGGAGAGGACAGAGGCCAAGCATTTACACCCCCTTCCTGGGCCTCCAGGGCCTCATCCACAAACAGCAAAGACAATGGTGCTTCCGTCTCGGGGAGGGGAAAGTTATCTCCTCTGGAGAATCCTGTCAGGTGTGCAGGTCACTGGGGCCTGGGATACACTCAGCCAGGTATGGGTTGGACACCCTGAGCCACCAGGTTATAAAGACCACAAGTGTTCTCTTCAGGACACACAACGGAGAAGTGGGACCTGGGTTCACAGTGGCAGTCAGACTCAGCGTGAAATGAATGACCAGGTTAAGAAACAACTCCACCTCCTATGTGGGAGGACACCCTGCTGAGGGCAGCGGCTTCTGGTCAAGGTCCACAGCCCACAGCAGAGGCCAAAGAGTAACAAGCGTAGTAGTGGAGCATTGGTCCTGAAGGACAGAGTGACAGAGACAGAGAAACTGACAAGAAGTGTCTAAAGTCTGACAGAGACGAAAAAAGGCAGAGACACAGAAGAAAGACAGAGAAGAAGGTAGGGAGAGAGGGAGAGACAGCAGGGCACACAGGAATATCACAGACAGTTCTGAAGACTGGGGACACATCTGGGAAAGAACTGTCTGGGGAAGGGAACAGGTGTTCGGCTGAGGAAGGGTGAAGTCTGCTGGCAGGCATGGGAGTGCATTTTGCAAAGGCAGGAAGACCAGAGAGCTTCCTGGTTCTGCAGTGTTCTCCAGGGAGCCTTTCTGAGCACTCTGTTGAGCCCTGCTGAAGCAGAGGTGACTGCCCTGCTCTCAGGCCACTGTGTCTGTGAAAGGACTGTGGAGGGCGATGACCTAAAGTGTTGAGGAAGGAAATAGCAAAGAGGGTCCCAAGGCCTCAGCTTCCATAATTGTCCGAATCCTATGTTCCTAGCCAGTCTCACCGCCCCCCTACAACTTTCTCCCCTCCCCCGCAGTCCTCTCTCTTAGGCTTTGGTGGAGGGGTGTGCAGGATGGGAGGGGACCTTCAGGATCCAGTGACACAGAGTTACAGGATACCATCTGACATGCAACCTGATCCAGGTGAAACTGTACCCTCAGGTAGAGTCCCTGGTCTTCATCCTTAGAGCTAGGGAGCTTCACCAGCCTGTCAGCTGCCAGCCCACCCTGCCCAGCAGCTCCCCATGACTCAGTCACATAACAGCTTCCCTGCACAGTGAACTAGAGCCTCAGAAAGAAGGGAAGGGCTCTCTGGCCTCAAGCCCAGGGCCAAGCCTCTCTCCTACAACCGGAGTCTGGAGCTGCTGCTGAGATGCTGGCGGCAGGAATGCACACAGAAGCAGGGGTCCTAAATTCTAATCCCAGCACCACTGTTGGTGAACTTTGTGACTCACAGTCACCCGATGGGGTCACAGTTATTGTCTGCCCTGACTTTCCCAGATGTCTTGAGAATCCAGACAGAAGTTAAGGTCAAGAGTCCTGAGGGGTGGCCCTGTGGGGCCCTAGGAATATCAGTGATTCCCTGCCCTAGGCCCACAGCTCCTGTTCCTGCCTCCCTTGTCCCGACAGGACGTGTACTCTTTTTTCCCTCTCGGCTTTCTTCAGACCAAGAGACTAAGACAGGAACCCAGGCTAGGCTGTCCCTAGAGCCAGGCACAGCACTGGTCACAATCCCAATTATGACAAATAGGAGCTTTCTGGGTCTTTTATGTGTCCACTACAATACTACATTCCAATGCTCTGCACTGCATCTATGTCCCCCAGGCACAAAGACACACATGTGCACACATGCATACACATATGCATGCACGTGCACATACAGCCACATGCAAAGGCACATACACATGCTGTGAACTTATGCATGGTCCTCACATAGGCCACCCGCCTCCCTAGTGGCACACACCCCTTTCTTTGATCTTTGTCCCCTTCCTCAAGGCTGCATCATCACGATCTACCAAGCTTGCACTTCTGGGTCTTTTCCCATGAGACTGATTATCTGAGGGCGATGTGGATGATGAATTCCACGGGCCAATAGGGCTAAGCCCAGTATGCGTAGATGGACACCAACTATACTGAGGTGTTCCACATATGCAGGCTCCCATGGGAATCTCGTTAAAGAGGAAACCGAGGCTTAGAAGGAAGGAACCTGACCCTGAAGCTCTACTGAGCCATGCCAAGGAACTTCCCCAACGTAGCATACCCAGCCTTCAACCCTATGTCCCAGAACGGCCTGAGGTTTTGGAAATGTGCAAATAGGAAGCTCTCTTGTAGAAGCAGAGGAGGAAGTGTCGTATTCATGGCATGCGTCATGCGTGCGTGCATGCGTGCACGTGCGCATGCGCGTGCAGTTGGACACTTCCTGGTCCCCTGTCACTGCAGCCTTCTCAGGTCTCATTGGGGGAGAGATGGTTACTCACATTGCCTTCGTCATCCACCACCTGGATCTGCCCAGACTCACAGAGCTTCACCATGGCCCCGATGGGCACATCGAACTCCTGGCCCGACTTCAGGTCCATCCACACATAGTCCCCCTGTAGGCAGAAGATCCTGACGTTGAGCCTGGAGAGCATACTCAGAGACTCTCTCTGGAATCTGACAGGAGGGAGGGGTGAGGGAACCCTTGTTTTCTGGGAGCCTCGGGGTGGCCATGCCTAAGGTTGGGGTCTAATATCTTCAATGGCCTCTTCTGTAAGCCAGGTCCCCTCACCTTCAGGAGAGTGAGCTGAGGCTCAGGAAGAGGAGCAGCTGACAGTATGGGAGGGCAACCTCAGCCCATCTGAGGCTGTGCAGATCACGGCCTCTGGAGATACAGGCAGATACCTGACAGACTAGAGACTAAGGCAGGCACACTGAATTACGTTCTATTTGCCCTAAAGGGAGACCCAGGGATCACCAGACTGTGCAAACATTGAAGGCTCCATCAGATCACCCTAGCAATGGGTTCCTGTGGGCCCACTGCTCTCTGCTGAGCCTGGGGCACAAGGATACATGGACTCCTGTTTGTGAGGAGAGCCAAGACCTGGAACGTGGAGAGGAGCATTTTCCTGTTTTCTGCAGCATCCAGGACAAAGCTTGACACTTAACTCAGGTAGCTGAACTTAGAGAGCTGGACTGAGAACAACTCTATTCCCTGCTGATTTAGTCAACAAACATGTATTGGGCAGCCACTGAATACAAAGCTCTTCCCAGAATCCCTGTGGACCCTGGTGAGCAGAGCAGAAGGGAGAAACCCAAAGTGACAGAGAATGGCACTCCAAGTTGGCAGCCAGTGAACCACACAGTGGAGGAGACTTCTGCACTGAGATCTGAAGGGTAAAAAGCAGCCAGGTAGGGAGAGGACATCAGGAACAGCATGAGCAAAGGCCCCGAGGCAGGGGGGAACATTCAGGAGGCAGTTATGGAGAGGACAGAGGGCCTGGGGTCCAGGACACAAAGGTCCTTGGTGGCCTTGAAATAAAATATCTGCTTGTATTCCAATCTTAATGTTGTTTTTTTTAACTGTGTTCTTTTGGGAGGGGCTCCCAAGCTCTCCTGGAGTGTGGGAGAACTTAGCATCTTAACAAGCATATAATTTCAGATCAAGTATGGTTGGAAATAGAATCACCTGGTAAACTGGCACATTGCATGGCCTAGTGGGAAGAGCTCGGGGCCTGGAGTCAGGAGCCAGGGTCCTAGGCCCTGCTCGCTGACCCCTGAACCTCAGTGTCCTTCCCCCCCAGTACAGGGGAGGGCTTGGTGTAGTTCTTTCAGCCTCACTCTCCCACCAGAATTACAGTGGGCCATGGCTTGCTCGTGTGAATGGAAGTTAGTGCATGCCAGAGACAAGCTAGTCAGTCCCGCCCGGGTCCTGCTTGATCCCAGACTGGTAAGAAAAATGACCAGGCCCAGAGGATGGGAGAGTTCGCGTTCACTGTCCCCTTTGCTTCCAACTTAACCCCTCCAACTGCTTGACAGACACCTTCAGCACCTAGGTCACCTGTGTGCACTCACACAGCTACACAGCAGTGACTTTCCCTGGCCTCGGCTTCCTCAGCCCTGCTAGGGAGCATTGAGTTTGCACTCTGAGAGAGATCCGTGTGCAGGTTGCCTGTCCTTGGCAGAGGAAGCAGGAAGAGATGGGAAGGTTCCAGGAGGAGCAAGCTGCCGTGAGGTGAGTCGTGGCAGGAATGGGCACCAGGTCCACAGGGCCCTGTGAACCACACATAGGGGTTGGGTTTCCTCCTAAGCGTGACATGAGGCCACCCGCACACATGATTATCACTTTCTTTCTTGAGACAGTCTCATGTAAGCTGGCCACAAATTTGGCCAAGGATGACTACTCTCCCACTAGAGAGCTGAGATTGCAGGCATGACACGCAATACCTGGTTTACAAAGTTGGGATTGAACCCAGAGCTTTGTCCACTCTAGACAAGCTCTTACCACCACCATCCCCCAAACTACACCCCCAGTTCCCCGGGGGTTTCACTTTGACAGCCCCCCTCTGGCAGCTGAGTGGATAATAGACCCCTCTGCTGATCTCACAGGCCAGCACCACGCTATCTCAGGCCGGGCTAGGCCCAGCCTCTCACCCAGGCCCAGCCTGGCTCAGGAAAGACCTCAGTGAGAGAGAAGGCAGGGGAGCGTGGGTGGATGTGAGCATGTGTGTGGTGTGAGTGTACATGAGGGCATGTGACTGTGTGTGAGGGACAGGCATGTGACTGTGGGGGGGGGGCTGAGCGGTGGGGGTGTGTGGATAGAGAGAGTGAGCACAAAGTAGAAGCTTCAAATAGTGATATGGTTCCAAGGTGGAAAACTTGCCCAAGACACAAAGGCCATAGAAAGGTTCTATCTTCAATGCCACAAAGGAGAAAGACAGGCAGGAAGGAGGGAAAAGAGGAGGGAGAAAGGGAGGGAAGGAGGAATGGAGGGGAGAAGAAATAGAAATGATTTCTGCCTGCTGGCCCATGTGCTGGATGACTGCTCTACAGAAGTCCCAGAACCTTCCAGAACTTTAGCTGTTCCTCTGAAATAAACTACTGTATTAACCTCCACGATATACCCTCATGCGGAGAGTCCCCTGTTTCTCAGAGGTTAAAACAGCCCTGTTGTCACCCAGCCAGAACCTGAGAAACCCCAGGCCCCAGCTCTCTCCCCACATTCCAGAGGGTTATCCCTGAGCAAGACAGGCTGGGGCTCTTGGCTGAACGACTCCCAGCCCTCAAGACAAGATGCAAACCTAGACTGAACAGCTGAGAGCCAGGTCCCTGCCTCACCGATGTCTCCAGGCCCAGCACAGGGCCTGGCACACGAGGATGATATATCCCACTGAAAGAACACAGGAAAACCAAATTAAGATACCTCATGTGGGCCAGGGAGAGAGGCTCAGAGAGGGAGACGGAGGTGCTCATAACATACAGCAAACAGAAATGACTCTTCTAGCTTCAGCTCGTCCCAGGAGGTAGATCATATTCCCAAGGCACGTAGGACACAAAAACATCTAATTTATAGGTGAAGAAACTAAGACCCAAGAAGAAAAGGGAATTTGAGGCATTCTCTCATCACTGCTCACCGACAAGACTGGCAGATGCAAGGGAAGAAGGAGGAAGCCATGAAGGGCCCCAAGTCCCAACCTGTGGCCAGACTCAGGCCACCATACTGCCCAAAAACCATGCTGTGAAAGGCACCTCTCTAGGGATCTCACCTTGCAGTGAAGATCCCATTTGAGACACGGCAAATGCTTGGGTGGGTGCTGTGTAACTTGGGCCAACTCGCAGCTCTTCCATTGTCCAGTGAATCCAGGACCAGCCCCTTCCAGGCCCAGGCCCCCAGCTGCTATGCAGACCCAGCCACCAGGGCGGTCTCATTGTCCTCAAGCACACGCCCCATCCCCAGTTGCTAGCTAGCATTTGCAGTGAGCGCAGTAGTCAAGAGTCATGGGCTCCAATTTCAGTTCTGCCCCTGGTGCTGTGTGCCTGGGGCTGTACCACTCAATTTTCCCAGACCTCACTTTTCAGCAGTCTTGGAAGGGAAGGAGTCAGTGTATCTGAAAACTTGAGGCCCAGAGGAAAAAAAAAATGCCACCTGTGCCTGCTGTCTGCCCTAATTCTAGACCTGGGGTCACATCACATCAGTACCAACCCACAGTCCTCAGCCCCCTCCTGCCTCTTCCAACCTCTGTGAATCCACAGGAGCCTCAATTAGAACATGGCCCTTCACTCATTTTTCTACCCACCGTGGGCCATTTCATAGGCGGGGAGGTGACCAATGTATTGCCATAGGCATCGAGAAGCAGGAAAGGTGGCGAATTACTAGCCTTTGTTGAGAGAGGGGACTCTAGGTGCCCTATTATGTGCCTCGCAGTGCTCCCTGAGCTGGACACCAGTAAAAGCTGGGAATGCTATTCTTAACTTGGTCCAGCTAGTCTGTCCCTCCCCCATGGCATCCTTGGTTTTCCAGATGACAAAACCTTCAGACCCTGGGATGTGTGCCTTTGGCCAAGTTCACACCAAAGTCCCTAGTCCCATGCAGCATCCTAGGGCTGGCTGCAGTCTCCTGTGCACTTCTAGCTCCTGCCTCCCACTTGGCGTCTGACCACCAGGGGACTTGAGGCTCAAGTAAGTGAGCCTTCCCCTCCCAGCCCCGGGGCTCACCGGCAGGACCGCGAAGGTCTTGAGCGCTTGGTTCAAGTTTCGCACCAGAGCCCACTTGCCAGGCGGCGGGGCGGGTGCTTCGCCTAGGTCAGCAGGGCTTTTGGGGGACTCCATGGTGCGCTGGGTCTGGTGGCCTCACGACGGGACGCAGGCTCCTAATTCACCTAATCCCGCGCGCCACCCTCTCGGGAACCCTAAACCCAGCCATCTGCCACGGGCCCATGGCAACGGCGGCTTAGGTGACGCCCGTGGGCCTAGAGAGGAAGGGGCACTGCGCCGCTGCGACCCCTCCCACTGAGGGACCTTGACACCCCCAGATTCCCAGGGTGCTTCTCTGGAACCGCAGCCAGGAAATGAGCTCCAGGAACCACAGCTTGGCTGCAGTGTTGGAGAAAATCGGTCTGTTTTTTACAGGAGGAGCACAAGTAAACTTAGAAAAGTTTTAGGACTACAGAGAAAGGTGGTTCCCAGGCCACCTCTGGGGAGTGGAAGACGGTAGATAAAATAAAATAAAATTCGGGGGGCCTCTCTCCAGCCACCAGATCCATTGTCTGTCCTCCCCACTGTGCTCTTCTAGACAAAGGAATAGCACAGAGGGCGGTAAAAGCTGGTAAAATGAATGGATGAACGAATGAATCTCCAGGGAGGCATCTTCAGAGGAACTTGAGCTTGTCTGATCCTCCTCTCCCAAACCCTGGGGTCACCTATGGGTGGTCTGGTGTCTCAGAGGCTCCCTGGCTCCCCCAGGAGCCCCAGTCACCGAGATAGTTTAGGCTTACCTTGTAGGAGCTTGGCAGAGCTTCTGTGTTCTTGTATCCAAACAAGATGAGGTACCAGGCTCCAGCCGATGCGGAGCCCTGAGCCAGAGGCCACTGTCCATCCATGATGCCCTCTAGCCTCCTGCTCCACCCTTCCAGCCTGTCTGCTTCTCTGCCCTCCTCTCTTCTAACCTCTTTTCTCTTTTTTCTTCTCTTATCCATTTCATACAACCCTTCTGGTCTGGAACCCTAGAAACCCAACTGCTCCCTTAGAAAACACCAGCAGGGAGCAGGGGCTGGGAAGAATGGGAGAACCAGGAGGATACTCAGAAGCCACAGGCAACTCAGGGCAGTCAGGCCAGACCAGCACCTCCTTCTACCCACACAACCCAGTCTCTGCCTCAGGGACTCAGGACCTCACCATCCTATCTGGGCACCGTCCTGCAGCCACCAACCCGTTCCACACCCTGCTCTTATAAGGGTACCTCCCCGTGCCTGCCTGCCCATGAAAACCACAGAATGCAGGGGAGGAGCCAGCATGGAGTCTGGGCATTTTCCAACTGTCCATACAGAACCAAGGGTGGGGCAGGGCACAGAGGGTCCTTTTAACACATCATGTCCTTGAGCTCTCGGCCTGGTGGGACGAGATTCAGATAAGCGAGAACCACCAGATAAGGGTCAGCGCTGCCTTCAAATCTGCTCTATGGACTCTGGAGCCAGTTTAGATTCCATCCCACTTGGCCACAAGCTGTGTTCTTCGGACAAACTCCTTAACCTGGGGTACATATGTTTCCTCATCTGCCTATGATGAGGAAACCCCCAAAGAGGGGTTTGTGGACCCATGGGTGTTGTGAACAAATCCTGTGTGCTTGGTGGCTCCTAATAGGTGAGAGACTCTTAGGCCTCCTCGAGGAAGGGAAAGGGTGCTCTAGATAGAGAGAGAGAGCACAAAGAGATGCCAAGGACAGGGGGAAAGACAGACAATGGATCTGGTGGCTGGAGAGAGCCCCCACCCCCACCAGAGGCCCAGCAGGGTGCTGGGAGGTTGTCTCTGCAGGTGACACTAGAAAAACAGGTCTGGGGTTGGGGATTTAGCTCAGTGGTAGAGCACTTGCCTAGCAAGCTCAAGGCCCTGGGTTCAGTCCCCAGCTCCGGAAAGAAAAAAAAAGAAAGAAAGAAAAAGAAAAACAGGTCTGCTTGTGAGACAGAGAGAGAGGCAGAAGCTGCAAGAGAGAGGTGACTCCTTGTATGCTGAGTCTTTACTATGTGTACGGCTGATTCCTCTTCTGAAACCATGGGGGGCTGAAGACAGGAAGAGGGTGTTCTTCAAATGTTAAAAATCAAGGTATGGTAGCACAGGCTATAACACCAAAGACGCAGAGGCAAGAGGATTGGGAGTTCGAGCCTGGTCTATGCTGCACCGTGAGTTCAAGGATGGCTTGAGCGACATAGCAAGAGTCACTCAAGAAAAAATTAAATTAAATATAAGTTTTAAAAGCCAGGCAGTGGCTTTTAAATCCTTTAATTCCAGCACTTGAGAGGCAGAGGCAGGTGGATCTCTAAATTCAAGGCTAGCCTGGTCTACATAGCACTATTGTACTTTGGTGTGTAATTCTCCCACCTCCCCAACCCCCCACCCCACCCCTGTGATTGGAAATAGAAAAAGCAGTGGTAACTCTATGTTAATAGGTTTGACACACAGTATGTAAAGATGTAAACTGTGAAAGTGGAAAACGTGGATCTTCAGAGGTGCATGTCTCATATACCATCGAAGTTATTTTGGTTTTTATATTGTTATACATTTAAGATCTTATTTGTAACCCTAAGAGAAGCCATAAAGAGAAAAAAAAACCTTTAGAAGTTTTTTTAAACAATGTTTATTTTTAAGAATTTGTTTGTATTTATGTGTCTGTGTGTCTGTGTGTCTGTGTGTCTGTGTGTACGTATGCCAGATGTGTGAGTGCACAGGCTGGGTTCCCTGGAGCTAGCTCCTAGCTGGTGTGAGCTAGCTACCTACCGTGGGTGGGTGTCGGTGTCGGACCTGAATTTCAGGCCTCTGGGAGAGCAGCAAGCACTCTTAACTGCTGAGCCATCCTTCCTGCCCTTAAAGTTACACACACACACACACACACACACACACACACACACACACACACACACACAAAGAAAAACTCATAAAAAGAAGGACTTGAAACAGAAATCAAAATAGAAAATTAAAAAGACAATTAAACACAAAAGATATCACTGATGAAAGAATTGGAGACATTACAAAATGTCTAGAGAGAAAATAGCCCAGCAGCAGAGGCCTTAGCGGGGACCTGAGGATATAGCTCAATTGGCTGAGTGCTTGCCTAGCATGAAGCCCAGCACCATATAAACCAGTCATGGTGCATGCCTTTAACCACAGCACCGGGAAGGTGGGAACAATAGGACCAGAAATTCAGTCATTCATGGCTATAGGCAGGTTGGAGGCTAACCTTGGATAAGTGAGCCTGGTCTCAGCAAGTCAAGTCCTGACCAGTAGATAAATGTGCACCAACTGAAAGGAGGAACTTGACAGAACAGACAAGAACACAGGATTCTCCTAAGGGCTGCCCGCACGAGGCCCATTTTTGATCCAAGGTCTTTGTGCAGATAGCATTCTAGGCAAACAATAACCAAGAGAGAGAGCTGGTGTTCGCACCGATATCAGGCCTAACAGATTCGAAGTCATGACTTGTAACAAGGGACAAAGAAGGCATTGTGTTGTGCTAAGTCACAATCCAACCAGCGTGCAGCCCAGAGCTATCTTCAAACCTCCTTCTGCCTGCAGAACTGGGTCAAGTTCACATGGTTCCTACCTTGGCCTACCACAGAACACGGGGAAGAGTCATGTCAGACTGAAGCAAAATGCCTCTTCAGGGTCCTCAAAGAAGCTGAGTGTGCACCACAGAGACCTGGAGTCTCCTTTGCAATGTCACCCGGGTTGGCCACTCTGCGGACATCTTCCTGGAGACCTTGAGTAGGAGTAGGGGGGACTTTTGCTATAGCCTCATGACTTTCCTGATTCTGACTCCCAGGCTTCCTCCTATCCTCCTGTGCTATCACATGGCTTCCAGATTACACTCAGTTGGTCTGGGAACTTCTCCTGAGAGGCAGGGAATGGTCTGCATCCTTGGGGTTCTGTCTGGCATGGAGCTAGGCCTCAACGGGGGCTCTGTGGGGCAGGTGGATGAAAACTGGCTAGGAGAGGGAGCCTCAGATACCCTAAGACTCTTTAGGGATTCTGTCAACTCATAAGGCCATAAAGACTGGCAGCAGGCTTCTCCACAAAAAGTCTCTACCCCGCCAAGCTGCCCAGGGACAGTCTGACCTCTCCTCCCCTGGGCCCCTCCCCAGGCCTCCTTTCTGTGACAATTGTCTCCCCATCAGCCCCTTGTTCCTGTCATGTCCAGGCCTGCTCAGATTGTGTTTCAATGACTCTGTTTGAGCCTCAGTTTCTTCACTTGTGTGAAATAGCCTGGGTTCCCACCCCATAGCTTCACTGAATCACTTAGGATGCTGACCATAGATACCACTCCTGGCCAGTTGGAACTCTTCACAAAGCGAAAGGTTTTCTGGGAGTAGGGCAGTTTGGGTAATTAGCCCACTGTCCTTTGTGTCTTGGGAAAGATGGGTTTGAAGGGGAAATGAAGATACAAGGGTTGAATCTGTGGTTCAGGAAGGAAGGAGAGAAACTGAATGAACAACCTGCCATTCACATTCCCATGAGGGCGACCTACACATGGAAAAAGAACCATCGGATCCTCTGAGGTGTCCTGGGATTTCCTCATCTTAAATAAAGTAAGAGAAGAGAGCACATCACAGCACTGTTATCAGACGGTATGAGGCAGCTGACCTCTGTGGACTTCTTCTATGTCAAGCCTAGGCTGGACAATATTATTAGCAGGACATTATACTGTCAAACCTACAGGCAGGAGCTACCATCAGCCCTTTGCAAATGATGGCAGCAATTAGCTTACAGCTTCATAGTTGAAAAGCCAAGGGGACAGGAGTCCAGCTCAGCCCTTGAATTCAAACGGTCACTCTTAGCTGGGCAATGCTCAGCACCGAACTCCAGAACCTCAGTGGGGCTGGGGTGGGGGTGCTGGTTCCCAGCTGGGAAACCGAGGAGCAGGAGGAAGCTGCCTTTGTTTCTAGGGCTCTAGGGAGGTCAAGGAAGTCAGAGAAGACATGAGCAAAGAGGTTCCCCCCAAAACAGGCTACCCTGAGGCCTGGGAGTATGTAGCCAGGCAGGAGGGGGAAGCAAAGGTCAGGGGAAGGAGCAGAGGGTGAGACAGGCAGGGGTGTGCAGCAGACGAGGCACAGAATCTGCAGTTCAAGAATTATAGCCAAGGCCCCAAGTCAGAAGGGACCTGCATGGTCAGCTCAAGGTTCCCCCAGCATCATCAAAGTCCAAGATGGAGCCCGCAGCGCTTCCATGGCCAGGGCATTGTGGAGGATGAACAGTGTAATAGAAAGGTATGCCCCACTTGAAGATGGGTAGAGCCACCTTTCACTTGGAGATCTGCTCCCAAAAGATACCCTGCAGGACGAAGCTGGCCACCAGCTAGTCAGAAGCAAATAGTCCAGGGAAAGAGGAGTCCAGTCAGGTAGAGGCCTGCTTCAGAGACCCCGGGGAACACCCCTGAGGGCTATGGAGACCCCAGATCCTCCTTATGGGGGTGTCTGTGTGAATCACCACCCATCAACCCCATTTAGTCTGTCTCTGGCTTTCTCTGATAGGCCATTGAGCAAGCTTTGAGCCCTTGAAAATTTTTCTGACCCAGACCAGTAGCCTGCCTTTAAGACACGGGTCCTGCGTGGCCTTGGGGCTTCCAGCCAAGGTGCTCCATTGGCCTCTCATAGCCTGAGACAACCGGAAGCTGGTGACTGAGCCCCAACAGCACCCAGCCTCTCTGCCCAAAGTCTCTGTGCCGGCCCACCTGGCGCATTGCCTACATTCCTGGCTCCCAGTTTGGAGACCAAGAAGTACATTAGTCTCAGGCTGGTCACGGGGAAGGGCTGAGGGTGAGAAACCAGAGTGGCTCTGAGGACTAGGGGGACTGGAAGGCTCAGCTGATGGGCAGTACCTGTGCTTCTTCCCTGGGGAGCTCCAGCTTGGGCCCTGTCACCCTGACTCACTTCTGTCCAAGGTGCTCCCTAAGCAAACTTGCTAACTGCTTCCCCAAAGACCTTCCACACGGGGGCCTTTGCATGTGCTTCCTCTGCCTGGAATGTCTGGGACTCAGGGGGATGAATCACCACTCCTGCCCAGAGACACGTGTCAGTGACCTGCTATGTCAGAGGCGGGGAATTCTTCACAGCTGGGTTCTGAAGGCTAAGTAGGAGCATGACGAGAGAAAGAACTGGCATCAGTTTCCATGGCTAAGCACATAGAGAGGAGGGTGGGAGATGAGGTACCCAACATGGCCCTCTCTAGCTCTCAGAGAGAAGAGAGGAACTCACCTTTTGTAGAATAACCATGGTTCTACGTCAGAGCACCTGCCCGAGTGACCAGACACCGTTCTGTGGGAAGAGACCATGACACGCCCTGAGCCCAGGTAGCTTGGATATGCATGGCCACCTAGGCTCCTCCCCAACCCCATACCCCTCCCTACCTCATGGAAATCCTCCTTGACCCCCATCCTTCTAATCGAGGCTCAGTCTATGTGACCAGAGCCTCAGTTACTGTCACCACCTCCACTGCCCAAAGCCTGTTTCAGCCCTTGTCATCCCAAAGGGTTCTTAGAAAGTAGTGTGGTTAGCCCTGTACCAGACATCAGCATGAGGGTCAAGCTGTGCTGGGACTAATGTTCTGAGGTTGCCCAAAGCTCAGAGAAGGACCATCTCTTACCCAAGGTCACACAGCAGGGCAGGGAAGACTCAGAACTAAGTCTGGCTCCGGTCCCAGTTCAGAACTGCTCCAGTTTTAGGACACATGACAAAATGGTCTAACACCTGTTTGTGAGCCTCGTCTCCTACCTCATCGAGCACAGAGCTGGGCCCAGAAATAGGCTCAAGGTGGCTTTGCCACACCGAGTGTGGTCACCAGAAGCAGCTCCAGCCCATAGGTCTTTGCGTGAGGCCCCTCCCATCCCTGCCTGACCTGCCCCCCAGAATGAGCATTAAGTTTTCACAAGGGCCCATTCAGAGGCACCAGGACATCTGATCCTCTGCCCACGACACTACCTGACACCTGAGCCCTGACCACCATGCCCTGGGTCTCCATGGGCATATGGTCCTTCTGGGGACCTACACTGCCCTGGGGTTTGTAAGGGCAGCAGCCGTGGTCATGAGAGCCGGCATCTGAAGAAGCTGCCTGGCTCCTGCCTCACTCATGCTGCAGGACAGACTGGGACCTTAGAGGGTAGAGCTGAAGACCCATGGGAAAGCTGGGGTCCCTTCTATCCGGCCCACGAGACCCCACCTCTCCATTCCAGTTCTAAGACTGAGAACTAGACTGTGTGTAACACTGTTGCTTTTCAAATTGAGAACAAAGACCATAGTTTCTTCTAGGCCCACGTCTGATTTTACCTTGAACCCTCTGCAACCCTAGATGCTGACCTTCATAGTCTCGGGTCACAGATAGGAAATGTAAGGCACACAGAGAGGAAGCAACTTGTGCAAAGAGATAAGAGTACCAGGGAGCTGACCAAAAAGACCTAGAAAGAGAGGCATCCACGCTCGCCCCTACCCTCCACTCCCATCTTCCCCTCCCCACCCCCTGCCTCTGGATACCCCTGACCCAGCTCCAACCAGGAAACAACTCCACAGGCTCTGTGCTCTCTAACTGTTCCTTCATCCAGGGCATAAACCTCCATCTGCACAGCTCAGGACAGTTTCTCTCCATGCCTGTGGTGGCAAGGCCCCTGTAGGTTCAGGGGAGTCCAGTCCCCAGAACCTAAGGCTGTAGGGCAGGGCCTCCAGAGGAGGCCCCAGCCTGTAACTCCTCCCCAGTCCAAAAGTTCCAGCCAGGGCAGCCCATCCTTACCTGGGTCTTATCCACACCCTCTGGGTCACCACCCCCCCAGCCTCAGGCCAGGGGTCACAGGTCTGGAGGACTCTGGAAGCTGAGGCTGGAGCCTGCAAATACTTTGCCCCAGCTTGAGTCTTGCTCTGATGTTGCTGTGGGGTTCCCTTGGGCTACTCTGTTTCTTGTCTCCCTGGGTCACTCTTTCTCTCTGTTCGGGGCAGCTGTCCAGCCTGCAATGGCACCGGCCCTCTCCTCCAAAGCCTTCTCCCAGGGGGCGGAGCCCTGGGGGGCCTCCAAGGTCTGGATGTGGTGACATCAGCGTGAGGGGCGGGCAGTGCTGGGGCTGGGACTAATGTCCAGAGGCTGCCCAAGGCGCTGTGTAAAGCACTGGCAGGCTTAGTCCCAGCAGGGGTGCAAGGCATGGAGGCCCCAGGAGGCACTGCTGGCCAGTGTGGAACTCCAGCCTGGGGTCAACCATCTGGGCCTCAGGGTCTCTTGCCATGAGTGTTACTACCTGCTATCTTTGCATGGTTGGGACACCTGATCTTGTCCACCTTGATCATGATTTTGCTGGGTCTCAGCTCTCAGTAGTCTTCCCCACTCACCCAGTTTCTCTCCTTTAGGACACTATTAGGGACCAGATAGAAGGCTTGGTAATACCTGGACCCTTGGGTGGATACAGCATCCAAACAAGGACTCCCCAAGATGCACCCCCATTCCCCGTTGCAGGCCTTACAACCTGCCCCCACAGTCTGTTCTAGGAGTCTTGAATGTGCCGTTATCTAATTATCCAGGCACTTTGCAAAGTCACCTAAGCAGCAGCAGCCTCGTACAGGACAGAGACTCATCTGATGTGTGTGATTTAAATGTGTGATTTTTAAAAGTGGGTGGGTGGGAATGAACAGGACACACATGCTCATCATGGCTAGAGGACCTCCTCCTGAGATGGGCCCCCTTCTCTTCTTCTGCCCCATCTTGACCAGCTGGGACATCTCCGCAGGGAAGCTGCTTTTCAGGGAGTTGTGGTGGTGCTGAGGGGCAGGGATAGGTGGTGGTGGTGGTGGTGGTGGTGGTGGTGGTGGTGGTGGAGGAGGAGGAGGAAGAGGAGGAGGAAATCTATGGTGGGGAAGATCAATGGCACAATGGTGCCACCTGCTGGGCACAGCCAAGTGCTACAAGACTAAGGAAGAACAAGGTCCAAGGCCAAACTGCACCCAATGCAGCCTTCACCCACGGAGCTGATACTTATGGACCAGGTGAGTCACACGAGCCTGCACAGAGTGGGAGAGACACAGGTTGGAGCATCCAGAGCCCAATCGACAGGGTGGCAACCGGGGCAGGTGGGCTTCACTGGGGACCAGGTGCATGGTGGGAAGATGGTGGGTGGGTGAGAAAGTGGTCTCGGAACCATAACAGAAACACTTTCTCAACACCTAAACTCAGTTAAGCAGCTCACCAACTGGAGAAACCTAGAAACCCATGCTTGTTTCCCCAAATCGAGCCACCCAAGATCAAGCATGTGTGCGTAGTTCACCGCGACTGTCGAAGATGCCCATCTTGCCTCACTGTCTCTGCCTAGGCAGAAAAGGAAGTCCTAGCATAGTGCTCGCCCCCCCCCCACCTTGCCTCTTATGAAAGCATTTTTATCCCTTCCTCGACACCTCACACTCCACCCTACCCCTCCAGGTTCGGCCTGCTTTCTGCACCATTCAGAAGGGGCACTGATTTCCAGCACCTGAGACTCTTAAAGGCACCACATCCGAAACACTGCAGAACTGGTTTTAGTTCCTACCAACTTCACTCACCCCTCACTCCTCCAATCTATCAATGTACTCTATCCGCTTCGCTTTCCACAACCCGAACCCAGCTTCTGCCAGTGGCCTGGCCTATGAACTCCTAGCTCTGGCTACCTGCACCTTCCCAGCATCTTTGTCCTGGCCGCCTCTGTCTATGGCCTGCACGTAACTGTTTCCTCTCCACTGGAACAGGACACGGGTCTTGACCTGAGAGACTGAGAGTTAGCTCCTGGGGACTTCTACACTGCCCGATCACGAACACTCCAGTACTACGATCAGATGTGATTTGCACGTTCTCCTCAGTTGCTGGAAAGCTGCTCCAGGACAGGAACTATGCTCCCATGTCTCCACGGTCTTGGACAGGCAGAGCTCAGCAAAGCCAGACCCACGATGACTGGCAGTAGGGAACCTCAAAGATTCACAGAGCTGGGCTCTGACTCACAGGGCAACCAGCAAGGCCAGCTTCATCTGTGATTTCCAACCCTCTTGCTTACCCTTCCGTCCTTATTCTTCCTTTATTATTCTTCACGTCCTTACTCTGGGGGGGGGGAGAATAAGGTAGGGGTAGGAGGAACGGGACAAATGAAACAGACACAGAAAGGTCCCTCTAGAGTGGCAGTAATATTTATTCTGAGAAGATAACAGAGTTCCTCTCCCTTGACCCCAGGGCATAGTAGCCTGGAGGAGTGAAGGCCAGGTCCTGCTGGTCCATGTAGTGTACATCATAGGGCTGATGACTGCAACTGTAACACTACAAGGCCTCCTGGGTGCAAACGGTGAACAAAGCCGCTGCTGTCCCTGCTCTACCCTGTCCCCACCTGTCTAGTCTTCAGGGTTTCCTAGGGACCAGAGGTTCCTTCACAGCCAGGAGCCAGCCTGGCCTAGCTTAAGAGAGAGAAAGCAAGAACAGAGCTGCTGGCCCAGTTCTGCTGGAGGTGGGGGCAGGGGGCAGTGTCTAGATGCCAGGTGAAGCATCTGCAGTCTGCTACTTGGTCCTCGTTTGCCCTGTGCCTCAGAGGGATATGGCTGAGCTGAGACCCACACGCCAGGCCCTGAGAGCCAAGATCGTGAGGCAGGTGCTCATCCCCGCTTCCTGACTGCAGTCTTCGTTTGCGACAGCCATTGAGAAGTGGAGGGATCATGTGACCGTGCAGAGTATACAATAGAGAGACACACAGTGGAAGTGGTGTGGCCTTGCTCTTATTCTTTTAAGAGTCCTCACAACAGGAGTGGCCAGCCCCATGCTACAAGAGGGAGGAATCGAGGCACGGGAGGTTGAAGTGACTTGCTCCTGGTGGGATGCACAATCCCAGGCCCAGGTCATTGAAGGGAAGCCCTGACTGTGCAGGAGGAATCCTCTCATCCTTTCAGTTCAGCTCCTAGCCCTTACTGTGGACAATGGTCCCAGGCCAGAAGAGCCACCATGGAGCAAGATGGCAGTCAGAATCCAGCACCTCCAGCCAGGAATAGGACCACGTAGGAGGGACCAGAGACAGAATATAACAGTTCTGAAAGGAATTGCTGCTGATGACCCAACTGTACTTTTTTTTTTTTTATATATATATCTACTAGGCCTGGTCTGGAAGCTGGAGGAGGGCACAGAGGGGACCTGTGAGCCACAGCACCAGTACCAAACAAGAGTTCCTCAGGAACGCAGACGGCAGCCAGGAAGGAACATCTCGCCTCCATCATTCTCTGAGACTCCTCTGAGAAGGTCCCACTGTGACCGTGCCCTCTTATGCTCAATGTCAAGATAAAAGCAGAAGCCCAACAAAACGAGTTTGAAAAGAACAAATGTGGGGGCCGACCTCCCTTTACACCGAGATTTTTTTTAAATGCTAAGACTATCAAATGCTGAGGACTGAGAGTAACATTTTAGTCTGTACGGACAGTAAGAGTGTGGTGGCCTCCTTAGCTCTTTGGGGTATGCTGGTGGAAAGCCCTCTGGTCCCTGTCTGTGACACCCAACAGATGAACTAGCCCTGAAGGCCTGGTACATCCATCCTACAGTCTTTTCTCCCAAGAAAACCCCAGGGTCCTTCAGCAGAGGCACCATGTGTCCCCCTTGGGTCTCCCACAGCCTTACATCAGCCTGCCTGGCCCAGGCCACTTGGTCCAACATCACAAGTAGAGGTTGGGAAGTCACCAGCATGACCATAGCTCTTCAGGGGCTGAGAGTGAAGTCAGAGCCTGGTCTCAGGAAGGTATCTATCTCCAAGAAGACCTGAGAATCAGCAAGCCCGGGGCGGCTAACAGGGCAAGTCGATAGAGCAATTAAATGGGTGGAGGTGGGGCGTCCTGCGTATGCCTGTAAGGGTTCTTTCAAGATGGTTTTAAAATGATGTGTAGTGGGATTGGGTGTGCAGCTCAGTTGGTAAGCACTCGCCTAGCATGCACAAAGCCCTGGGTTCCACACCCAGTATCACACACACTGGTGTAGTGGTATGGCACTGAGGAGGTGGAGGCAGGGGGATCAGAAGTTTAAGGTCACTCTAAGCTACGCAGCAAAGATCTGGGGAGGGAAGCAACCTCCCCCACAGCAAACGAGGAGAGGGAAGGGACCTGGGACATGGCAGCTTGTGTGTAAACAATTGACGTCTTGGCACTCGTCTGCAGATAGCAGGGCCAGGGGAAACATTTTCAACAGATAGCCCCTTGACGGCAGTGCCCATTGGGTAGAAGGAGCCGCTTTAAATCTTAGGCAAGAAAACTCCCCCACGAGAGGGGAATTCTTCGGGGCCCTCCAAACACTGAGGCTCAGAGAGGGGCAGGGCTCTCCTCGGTCACACAGTGGGTCAGTGGAAGAGCGGGCAAAGGGCCCAGTGTCTGGTTCCCAGGCTGGTCCCAGGCCAGGTGGGGACATGCGAGTAGTGCTGAGGACTAGTGGGGCCGGGCAGGCTGGCTGGCATCAGACAGCCATGAGAGAGGCACTGCAGAGGACACGCACAGCGACGATGCCTGGCAAGTCGCTGGGCTGCCGGCCACTGCGGTCCTGGAGATGGAGGCTGTGCAGGTCCTGCAGGTCATCCGGGGCAGTCTTCAGGTGCACCTGGCCCAGGAATTCATCCTTCAGGACTCGGTGATTCCAGACCTGAAAGGAGAGAGAGGGTGAAGGCGGGGTAAACCTGGGACCAGGAATATTGCCTATGACAGGTAGGGAGTGAGGGCAACGGAGCTACAAGTCTCTTCACTCAGTGCAAGCCCAGTCAGGGAAGAGCCCATGGCCTGGACTGATGGGGTGCCCTCTCCCAGAGCCTCAGGCCCCCCATAAAAGTTACCACTCAGAAAGCTCAATCTGTCACTACTAGATCCAGCAAACTTGAACTGGGGGTGGGGGGTAACCTTGAACTTGACATAGTTATGCCCCCACCCCCACCCAGTCCCATTTTTCTTTTCTTTTTTGAGACCGGTTTCACTATGTAGCCCTTGCTAGCCTGGTCTGCATAGATCAGGCTAGCCTCAAAACTCACAGAGTCTGTCTGCCTCTGTCTCCTGAGTGCTGGGATTGAGGCATGAGCCGCCACACTCAGCACCTCATTTTAACATTTGTGTTGAATTCCTGCCCCTAATGGTCCTTCTAGACTCCATGTCTACAAGTCTGTGATCTAACCCAGTGGGACCCAGTGTTAAGAAAACTTGGAAAATCTAGTAGCTCCCCAGGGTGCTACACATTTGTTTACAGATGGTTTCTTGCCCAGAGAGAGGTGGCTCTGGGCCCGGGGGACACAGGAGAGGGTTCTTGGATAATGAGCTCAGAGTCACCATGCTCCAGCCATGTTGGACTGAGAAGGGAGCCGTGTCCAAGGTCACTGGCATTCAGATTGGTTCCCCAGGGTTCTTAGGAACAGCCACATGGCACACATGATTTCAGAGTCACCTTCTCAAGTGGATCCACTGGTGGACGCTCTGAAGAAGAGTGACCAAGGCTCTGGGCCAGGTCAGCAAAGAGGACCACTGGCCTCAGCGGGGAGACCAACCTTGCTGGCACTCAAGACTCAGACTGACTAATTGTCAGTCACCTACGGAGGAGCGAGAGGTGGGACAAGACAATGGAGGCTGCCCTGGGCCCTACCCCTCGGAGAGGAGGCTAGGGGAGGGGCAGAATATGTTTGTGAGCGGATCTCACCTGCACAGTGATGGGCTGAGACAGTTTCTTGCGATAGAAGATGCCTTTCACATTGTACTCTGGCGTCGAGGTCCCTCTCTGCACAGCTGAGCGAACCTTTTCACCCTCACACTTGATGATCACATATGAGTTTGCTCCTGGAGAGAGGATTGGGGTGCTGGGGTGAGGATGGGGCTGGTACAGAGCCTAATGGGACAGATGTCTGGGAGGTGCCATGCCAGCCTGGTCTTTGTCACAGAGGGGAAGGGAAGACAGGAGCCTGATCCACCTTCCTAGTGCCCTACCTTCTAGGGCCAGGTAGAGGGAAGAGTACAGGGTGGCCTCTGGCCGGAAGTTCTTGCCGACTGTTCCCTGTACCCGGGTTTCTTACCTCAACACCTCCTCAGTCTAGAGAAGCTGCATCTGAACCCCCAGTATCTATCTGATGTCCCCAACACATGCGGGCTCCAGGGAAGCAGGAGGTTTACCTCACATCACCCACTGGATGGCTGGGTTTGCGGGTGCTGTGGTCTCAGGAGGTTGGGGTGGGCACTGAAGGAGAGAGGACCTAAGGTAATGCCCAGGTGAGCTCACCTGTGGAAGAGTCCTTGAGGCCAGCAGCTCCCAGGACATGGACCTGGGTCACCTGCTGAGGGTAGCCACACAGGGAGCTCCAGCAGGTACGAGGGGGCTCATCCAGGCGTAGCTCCCTGAAACAGGGCAGGGTAAGGGGATGAATGGGTGGCAAAAAGGCAGATGTGAAGATGGGGTTCAAAACAAGGAGCTAATCAAACCTCACGGCAAACTCAACCACCCACTACCATAGGCTTCCAGACTCCCTGTTCCATCTCGTCTCAGGGCGGCAAAGTACTTAGCACTTCCCGTATGACACATCCCCTGTTGGGTATTATAGATATTATTTCTCAGCCTCAAAATGGTTTAGCCTACTGCCCCCTAAAGCCAGTCTCCACGGGACAGGTGGTAGTAATGGTAAGACCTGTGTTGAAATCCAGTTGAGGGGTGGCTTGGTCCACACTACCACTGACGGCACGGCGCCAGTCCCTCTTTCTAGAGTTGATCTCTATCCATAAAAATGGAGTGATTAGGCCTCCCGTTTATCTATAAAATGGAGTGGTTAGGTCTCGCATTTTGGGTGTGAGATGGTAAACGAGACAAGTGAAAGCCTTTTTATAAACTGTTAAATGCACATATGAGTCCCTGTTCCTAGTCAGAACCAAGACAAGTTGGGCAGGCAAGCAGGGGAAGAGAGAAGCAATGGACGCCCGTCCCTGAGGTTGCTGGTGCCCAGGCGCCATGCCCTGAGCAGACACATTCAGGCCAGGGCCACAGATTCCTCCAGGCCAGCATGGGTTGTATGGTCACTAGCCCTAGCCCCCAAACACACACCGGCAGTTGGAGGGAACGTCTGTGAAGACGCGGAGCAGGAACTCGCCAGTGTGGCCTGGCTCAAAGGTGGTAGGGATGATGACGTAGCGGCCCTCAGGCAGCTCTGTCCGCAGGAAAACACTCCGTGAATTGATGTAGATGGAGCTGGCGGCCTTATGCTGCAGGCTGTGCATCCGGTACTGGCGGTTCTCTTCCACCTGTGTGGAGACAGGAGATGGCGCAAACGGCCCGCATCAGAGTCTATCCCATCTCGCAGTGGCTACCACGAAAGGATCAGTAGGATACATCGACAGAAAATACCCGGAACTTGCAAATCTATGAGGACAAGATTAGGTTAGTGTTTGGTTAGGGTGTCAAAAGCACAGAGGTCCCTGTGCTCACAGATGAGCACCGGGGAACCAGGGATGTTAAACACACAGGATGACGGCTGGGAGTGGAGGTGGTTGATAAACTGGTGACCTGTATGACTGAGACCACAGCAGATCCTCCCCACAGCCTTAAGATGTCCCATGCACTCACTCTATAGAACCTATCCTTATGAAGACGCCCCATGCAGCCATGTCTTAAGCTCTATTGTGCACACAGGATTGATTTATCACCAGAAAACGTTTTTTCCAAATTGTGCTGTGCTTAAATAGGCCTAAAACGAGCCACCCAGTGTCCGACTCTCAAAGCTTGGACCAACACCAGCTACTGAGTCATATTGAACTGAAGCTCCCTCTCGCCTCACACGGATCAACGCTCTGCTGGCTGTGGTGTCTTGCAGAGACCCCCACAGAAGGATCTATTGTATTGGGTGGCAATGACCTACTGGAGTGGACCGTCTCCTCACAAAGATGAAAAGATAGTGATGTCACTAGGTCATATACTTTAGGCTGCTCACTTAGGTGGTCTATGACTTTTACTTCAAAAATAATAATTTAAAAGTGGAGGTGGGTGAGAAATCCCCTTGTGATCCCAATGACCCTACGAATTTTTACAAACTATTTAGTGTGTGTGTGTGTGTGTGTGTGTGTGTGTGTGTGTGTGTGTGTGTGCGCGCGCGCGCGCGTGCGTGTGTGATGGGGGGCATGCATGCCATAGCACACAGGACACTGTTGTGGAGTTAATTCTCTCCTTCCACCTTCACGTGTGTTCCAGGGATAGAACTCACATCATGAGGCTTTGGCAGCAAGCCCCTTTACCTGATGAGCCCTTCTCTTGTTTTGTTTTGCTTTATAGGAGACAAGGTCTCCTACAGCCCAGACTTGAACTCGCTTTGTAATTGAGAATGTCCTGCAGTTCCTGATTCTCCTGTCACAGCTTCCTAAATGCTGGGATTATAAGCATGGGCCACTAAACCCAGCCTAGCCCTGGAGGTACCAAACACAGTCATTCCCACTGCCAACCCTGCTTAGCCACAGTTCCAATTCACATGATTTCAGTTGCCAACAGTCAACCATGCTCTGAAACAAGCAAAAGGAAAACTCCAGAGACAACTATGTATTTTCAGTTTCGGATGTGTTGAAATCCTGCACCATCTCAACTCACTGGACAGGAGGGGCACGAGTCGCCTTGTTTGGCCAGCACATCTGTATGTACAATGTTCAGTAGCCGCCTTCGTTATGGCTACCTGTAGGGTGCTACCTGCAGTTTGGGTCATCCAGTGGGTGTCTCATCTTCATGGTTTTGGAAGCCTACTCATCATGACTTGTCCAACTTCCAGCCCAAAGCCATGAAATGACATCACCACTGCCAGGACGTCCTAGACAGTTCCCGGAAAAGCACTGCATGACATGATACCAAGTGTCATAGCGTGTCAACACATTATGAATAAGCCAGCACAGGGGAGTGAGCAAATAGTTTTCTCATAAACACTGAATGCTAGGGAGCAGGCATGCACCAATGTCTCACATCCATGTGGGTTCAGTAAGTTCTGAAGATCTGACACGTATCGGGGGATCTGTCATGCCAACTGTCTCTCCCCACATGGGTATCAACTTCCAAGCCAGGGGGAGTGATCAGAGGTGAGTCTGCCTGTCTCTGTGCAAGGTTGCCTACTTCTGTGTATAAAGGCTTCCAACACAAGTCTACAGGAGATGAGAGGCCTAGCCCTGGGGGAGGGGCAGTGAGTCTATCAGTCACACAAGAGCTCACAGAGCCAACACCAATAGCCAGTATCCCTGACCGCAAGTGGTGTGGGCCTGCAGATCTCACCTTATAGATGTCGAAGCCGATGGCCAGATTCTCCCCTTTGCCCTCTCGGCGAGTCGAGCGTTTGGGCCGCTGCTGGATGCAGATCAGCACTTCATCTTCTGGCTTCTTGACTTCAAATATGTACTGAAGGTGTAGCCATGAAAAAGATCCACGGTGAGACCCAGGTCAGCCTCCTGGACCTCGAGAGCCTATACTCCAGAGCGAAGCCCCAGCCGTGTCGGATGCATGAACTTAGGCCATCCCATCTGCTCTCCAAGTCAGTCCCTACTCTGGGAGATGAGCCCACTAACTCATACAGTGGCCACCTTGACTGAAGACTGGGAGAGCTCAATGAGATGGTAAGTGTTCACCTCAGAGGCTGGCATACAGTTGGTGCTCAGTAAGGACACACTGAGTCTAAGGATCAAGTAGATGGACTGCAGCGGAGGAAGCTGCTGGGCAGAGTTCCCAGCACAGCTTGGCCACGCTTCCTGGGCATAGCCAAACTGTGCTACTGTGAAAACAAGGGGGTCTGACCGACTGCTACTCGGCCTCTCACTGTGTCTGAGAGTCGGGACAAGGCAGCTCTGAGTGCTCGAGAGACAGTTTCCCCATTGTGACCATATGCAGTGCAGACAGTAAGACAGCGACTTCCTGCCCTCACACAGTTTCCACCAGGTCCCCCCCCCTGCACAGACAGCCATAATGACTGCCAAAGGACAGCCAAGGACATCCCTGAGTCACTCGGGAGCCGTGGCAGGGCAATGAAGAGGTCTCATGGCTGACCAGGATGACACGGGGTGGGGTCCTTGCGAGTGCCCACCTGTGGGTTCTGGAAGAAAGTGTCCTTGTGGTTGATGCAGCCTCCGCTGCGGTTCTGCTGGGGGTCCTCGTGCCTCGTCCAGGCACCACGCAGCCGGGCCTCCTCCCACGTCTTGTGGATGCTCAGGTAGGACGTGTTAATCAGGCGGCACTTAATGATGTCGGTGAAGTATCGGCACATGTCCTCAAAGGTCATCCTACGTGCAGGAAGGGAATGAGCTCGGTGCGCCCCAGCATGCTCTGAATGCAAGCAAGCAGGGCACAAAGCCATTAAGACCCAAAATCTCCCTCGGGCCTCAGGTTCCTCGTTTGTAAAATGGGATGAACCTGCTGATGGTTGCCTGCCTCACGGGCATGGCAGGGCATTGAGCAAAACAAGAGCGCGTGCGTGCGTGCGTGCGTGCGTCCAGTGGGTTGGCTGTGGCAGCTGTTCACAGGGTTAGTAACCAGTGTGCATATCTTAACATTTCATTGCAGTTTTGAACACTTGTTGTTGGGGGTGGGGCACAGGTGGGCACAGCATGCACTCGGAGGTCAGAGGACAGCCTGTTGGTTCTCTCCTCCCACCATGCGGGGCCCAGGAACTGAAGTTGTCAGGACTGATGGAAAGTGTCTTCTCATCAGCCCTGGCGTGTACATCATGTACAGTCTGTTTCTACCCATTGACTTCCATGGCTGCTGTAAGGCCAGACTCAACTGGTAGACAACGCCCGCCCTCCTGCCCTGGTAAGCGTGAGGCAGTGACCAGGATGTTGCCAACAACACCTCCAGGAGTGTGGGTAGTGCCAGAGGAAGTACATGGTTTGAATATGTTGAGAAATGCCTTGAAAAGCGGCTTTTGCCATACAGGAGCACTGCTGCCATTTTTTAACTCAACTGACTCCTGAGCCAGACTGCACAAAGTGAACTCTGTCCACAGCAGCACTGACTGGAGGGCCTGGCCGGCCTCCTCCAACCCAGCCCAAGGGGGCTCCATTAGGGTATTAATGTCACTGTCATCTGATCCTGGTTGGCCTGCGGGTCTGCATGGCATGTACCTCACATCGGGCACCTTATACCGCGCCCACCTGTAATGGCTGTGAAGGAGAATAGGGCACACAACAGAGTCCGAATAGAATGCTGCAGAAAGGACTCGGGAAGGGATGTCAGGGAATGTGTGGGTGCAAGGGATGCAGGTAGGGGAATGTATACAAAGCAAGGGATAAATACAGGAGAATGAACAGGTACGGGGAGGGGACGAGAGATGGATACGGGATAATGAACAGGTACAGGGGGCTGGATGAGGGGCTGGATGAGGGGCTGGATGAGAGGCTGGATATGGGAAACGAATGGGTTTATAGACTGAATAGGCACAGAAACAGATGAAGGAATGTATTGAGAATGGACGGAAGAAGCAAGGGGGTGAGCAGGTGTAGGTGGTACACACAACAGGATGGTGGAGAAACCGGATGCGAGGGAATGGGTACAGGGTGATGTATTCAGAGGGACGGATTTAGGGAACTGGTTTGGCACACGGAGGTAGGGAATGGTGGACCATAGGGTGTGGAGGAATGAAAGGGAGAGTTGTACGGAATAGCTATAGAGAGATGGACATAAGGGGATGGACACTGGGGGTGGATGAAGGGTGGACACAAGCCAGCAAAGGCAGGGCATGGATGCAGAGGGTTGGATGAAGAGGATGATGCTCTGAGGTGACTGACAGCTGGCTCTGAGGCTTGCCAGCTAAGACTCAGTCTGGGTGACTGAACAGTCCTGGTGTCCCTCAGGTGTGCAGAGAGGAGATGGGGTAAAAGGACCCATCTCCATACAATGCACAGGAGGCACAGGTTAGAGAGGTAGTGTGATTTTTCCAAGGCTACATAACGAGCTGATGATGGCGTGGCCCTGACTCGCTGGCCCATGCTCCTGCCAGGTCCCAGGAAGGTCCCCCCAGCCCAAACTCAAGACAGGAGGACACTCACCAGAATTCACCATCGTCCTGTACGGTCACGCCCATTTTCTCCCTCTCACTCTTGCTCACTTTCTGCCATTCCTCTGACCTGGGATGTGAGTATTGGGGAGGGAACAGTATAAGAGGAGTGGCCTGGCAGGACCACTTCCCCATGGGAGAGCTCTGGGCCAAGCCACCCGCAGAGCAGTGTGGGCAGAGAACTTGGAGGTCATGTCCAGCCCAGCTCTAAGAAGCCTCTGTTTTCTCCCACTAGAGACTGTGATCTTTTTTATGCCAGGGCTACAAAGTAAGGAAATAAAGTTAGTGAGGTGCTGTGACCTCTTGGGACCATTGTCCAAGTACAAACCATGTCACCCTTCTCTAGGCCACTGTCCCCCAACCCCCCAGACACATGCTTACACTGGAAAGTAAGTCTCCTATTTTTTCCTCAGAGCATCTCTCCCAGTGTCTCCCAGTCCAGTGTCACCTCTTGTCCTTGCTTCTGTGCCTGTACCCATCCCCAACCCTGGTGGGCCTCACGTGTCACTCCAGGGCCCGGTCCACTCCCGCTCGCCCCAGGGGTTCCTCAGACGGATCATGTCCAGCTTCTCTGACTTGAAGAAGGCCAACAGGCCATGGCCCAGGCGCACCTTGCGCACATCGGTGACAGCATAAGCATGGCCCTTCACCAGACCACAGGCCAGGCGGGTCTCCATGTCAGCTGCTGTCATAGCCTGCAGAACAAACAGGACAGGAGGGACACACTGGAATCTAAACTAAGGCACTGGAGCTAGGCTAAGGAGCCACATCGGCCCTTCAGGGAGGGATGGCAACTGCAGCTTCACAGAAAGCTCTTGCTAAAGGGTCAGAACCCCAGAGGTCCACACACAGAAGCCCCCCACCTGCTCAGAGTATCGTGGTGCCAACTTGGCCCACTGCAGCTGATTGCTATGTACTTAGAGCTTTTTCAAGTCTCAATACACAGGCCTGGTTGACCTACAATTCTTTATGTATACTTAGCTGGCTTTGAACTTGGCGCGATCCTCCTGCCTCTGCCTAGCAAGTCCCAAGTACTGAGATTACAGATGTGCAGCACCATGCCTGGTGGTAATACTCAGAAATGTTAAGAGATGTTTGTGAAAACCTAAGCAATAGGAAATTGACTTTGATGGGAGTGTTTATACCATGGAACTTAGCAGATGCCATAAATCTAAGTTTCTAGAGAGTCAGCTGACCAGACTCCACAGACAGCTTGCTTATCTTGGGTTCAATGAACTCACCTTTCTCCCAGCAGTGACTGAGCAGAGGACACTCCTAAGAGCAGCTCTAGATCACCTAAAGGAAGTCGGGACTCCCTGTCCTCTACCAGCCTCCCCTTAACTTTTGACACTTTATACCTTGACAAGGTACCTCAAAGGCAGGGACTCAGGAGCCCAGGGGGGTCTGAGTGGGGTGTGAATGGTGTAGGGGCATTGCATGGTGCAAGGGTTGGAGGTGGATTTGCATTGCTGGTCAGCTCTGGGGAAGGGAAGCTATACTCTCCAACTACTGCATCCCCCAGAAAGCCAAGGGTCATTATCATGTGCTGGCTGGGGCCCAAGCTCAGTCCCACTCCCTCCCATGCAAGCCTTGCAGTCTTCCCTGCAGCCCTACCTTGATGGAGGCACTGATGAGCCCGCCTCTGCTGTGCACCTTCAACACACGTTCAAAGAGCTGGCTTCTCTTAGCCTCATCTGTGGCCAAGTCCCCCTCGGTCAGGTCGATGGGTTCCGAAACACCGCCTGTGAAATCCACCAGTGCATCGGCTGTGTTGCCTCCATCCAGGGCCTGGTAACAGCCTGCCAGCCTGGAATATCAGGAAAGGGATTCCCAGTTCACGCTCCCGGGCAGTCCGAATCTCTGAACTCACACAGGAGCTGTCTGAAGCTCAGAAATCAGTCAGACTCTACAGTCTCAGAGCAAGCCACAGTACAGCCAACATTAGAGACCAGGTCTTAACTCCCAGGCCCTCAGTCGGCTGGTGCTGGTACACACTTTTAATTCCAGCACTTGGAGGTTACACAGAGTCAAAACCAAACCAAACTAAACCAAACCAACAACTAAACAAAAACAAAACAAACAAAAAGCAAGCAAACACCTCCCAGGCCCCCTCTGTTCCACTGAACACCACTGTAGGACTCATTCCCTAGGCTTTAAGAGCCCTGTTCAAATATCTATCAGTTCTTCTTAAAAGTGTTAAAGTTCATTTATCTTTTGACATAATTCTGGACAAGTGACATGATTTGTAAGGACAAAAATGTATAACTCTAAAAAATTTATTTTAAAAACAAATGCTGAATTTATGCCCTGGAACATTCTAGAAAGTACTAGAAAAGAATCTTTGGAGTAGGGGAAATGCCTGTTTGTTATGCTTGCAAAAAGCACTACAGCTAGATCCCAATTATGTTTTGAGGGGTTAGCAATAACTCCTTAAAGTAGCTACTAACCAGACGTGATGAAGTGTATGTGGAATTGGACGATCCGTGTTTGGTTTCTTTAAGAAACTTTGAAAACATGTCAGTCATCTATTATGTGTGACACTGTGACTGTGAACATGGCTAGCAGATATACAGTACATTACCATCAGTATGCATTGAAAAGACACACCCACAAACACAGTGCCTGCTTTGTAAGGATGATGATGAACAAAAATGCACCAGAGATGTTAAAAGAAGCTGGCAGGGTAGCACATGCCTGGAACCTCAGTACTTTTGATCGTGAGTTCAAGACCAGCTTCTGCTACATAGTGAGCTTGGGGAAAGCCTATATGAGACCCAGTCTGACAACTAGAATGATACTGAAAGACCTGTCCTTGTTACAAGGAACAGGGTACAGAGAATAAAAGAAGTACCTGAGGTACAGATACTAACAATGGCCTAAAGCAGGGAACGGCCTTCACTGTTTCTATGCCAACTGAATTTGCTCTAAAAGGAACACACTCATCTACAACAGGGGAGGCAGCTCAGTGGTTAAAGCAATTGCTGGGTAAGCCCAAGGGCTAGAGTTCAAACTCAGAACCCAAGAAAATGCAAATGGATGTAGGGGCCGCCTGTAAGTCCAGTCTTGGCTGGCAGAGAAGGGATGCTGAGAGCAAGCTATCGAACAAGACTGGCTCTATCAGTGAGCTCTGGGTTTGATTGAGCACCCCTGCTTCAGTGAGTAAAGCGAAAGAGCAAGCCAGAATGTGTCCAACCTCAGTCTCATGACTCCACATGCACACACATACATATGCACTACATATATATACACACACATGCATATATCCATACTCACACACATATACATTCATACACACATGCATATACACATACACATACATATGTACTACATATACATACACACATGCATATACCCATACTCACACACATACACATTCATACACATGTGCACATACACATACCCACATATACATTCATACACATGTGCACATACACATACACACATACACATATACATACACACATACACACATATACAGACACACACAGACACACATATAAACATACTCATGCACACACACCCACACACAAGTATACAAGTTTGCCCACACACATAAAAACACACATAAGTACACAACACATACATGAGCACACACACACACACACGAAAGAGGAAATAAAAAATTAAAAATAAATAAACAATAAATTCAAAAGCAAGCATAAAATGGTGCAGCCACTGTGAAGATGTCCTCAAAAAGTCACATTCTGAACTGTCACATGACCCAGCAGTTCCCCTGCTAGGATATCCTGGGAACGGGTGACAGTGGAGCCTTGCACACCCACAATCTCAGCAGCACTATTTACAGCAGCCCAGAGGCGGATGCTGCCCAGGAGTCCATCTGCAGGCCGAGGAAGTCAGACTTGGAGCCGCAGTGTTTCAGCATTGCTCATTAGTGAACAGAAGTGGGAATAGGCTGTCATGTGACCAGACCTTGACATGATCACACTGAGCAAAAGCAGCCAGACACAGAGGAACAAACAATCATAGGAGCCCCTGCATATGTGGTACCCAGAATAGGTAGAAACAGGCAAGAAGAACAGGAGTTCACCAGGCCACAGGAGGGGAAAGGGAGTTATTGCTTAATGGGGAAGAATTTCTGCTAGAGAGGGATGTGCAAAGATTTTGGATGTGGGCAATGGTGACAGCATTGAGGGCAGCAGTTACTGGACAATGAAGGGAGCTTAGAGAGAAGTACTCTGTGTTTGTGTGTTTTTGTGTTGTGCTGTGTTGTGTGTGTGTGTGTGTGTGTGTGTGTGTGTGTGTGTGTGTGATCAATAAAACTAAGAACAAAATCAAGAGCTGGAATCGTAGCTGAGTGACAGTGGTGCCTAGCCAGCAGGAGGTCTGACGCCGCGGCCCCACTGGAGGTAGTAGAAACACAATGGCCACCAAGGGACCAGCTCTGCTTTCTCAGGGTCAAATCTGCAGGTGTCTTTCCCTGCATATGTCTTTCCAATTCTTTTTCTCTCTTCCACACAGGCTCTTAAACTCACACTCTTGTGATTCCTCTCACGCTCCCTGCCACCTCCGACCCCTTCATGTACAACCTCTAAAGACCTCGCACGGAAGGGGACCCAGGGAGAGGTTCCTTCCAAGCTGGCTGGAACCAGCTGGCATTCCTGTCCCCAAATGTTCCACACCTCAGTGCTGGAACTGGTGCTCCAGCTTGGCTGGTGTTCATTCTGTGCCAGGCCCTACAAGAGGAAGACGGGCATCTGGCCCATGCTGCACCATCCAGACCAGATGTCAGGGGCCACATCGCAGGAAAGGCTCCCAGGGAGTTCAGCAGTGTGGGCTTGAGGGTGAGATCCACTGCCGTACATGAGTGTCAGTCTGCCCAACTGTGGCAGGGCGCCTGCCTTCTCCCAGGTCTCCACCGCACTGATAACAGAGCGAGTTGGCAAGGTTCTTGGGCCTAGACTTTGACTTTGCTGTGTGCTAGGCACCAGCCCCTCACCTCTCGTCATGGGAGCCTTTCCTAAAGGCCCACGGGGCCCATCAGCAGCCCAGCTGGCCTGGCCACTCAGTCTGGGCATCCTACTCAGACAGTTGCACCTGGTCAACCCACCTGGCCACCCCGCCTGGCCATAGCCACACCTACTTGGCATAGGCCTTCTCCACCAGGGCACACCAGAACTCATTTTTCGAGTTGGAGTGGCAGTAAATGAGTTGGTTGTTGACTGTGGGCAGCCGGTCATCGACGACCACGTCCACCCACTCCCCAAAGCGCCAGAAGTTGAAATGGAAGATGCCAGCATAGCTGTCGGGCTTCTCGGGGTTCCATTCCTGCTCCTTCCAGTCTGGGATTACCTAGGTGGGGAGAATGGAGGCATTGAGAGACATCTGGCTTCTGAGAAAAGAGGGGAACATGTGGCCAGAGAAACAGGACGGGAGTGCCGGAGTCCATCCCAGCACTGCATGCACACTGTGGGACTTGGTGAACACTCTGGTCTTGGGACTTGGGTGTCACGTCTGCCAGGCCCTTTCTAGCCACGGTGGTGCAAGATCCCACAGGCCCCCCTCCCTCACATCTGTTCCATCCACCCCAGCCATCCAGGTCAGCCCTGATGGAATCCAGCAGCCATGACAGATTCTTCTGTCTCCCTCTCCACCTAAGCAGCTCTTCCCAGTTCCTGCCTTCCTCTGGCTTCCCACCAGCACCACCCCTCACCATCTCTGGTTCCAAGACACTGTAACCCACAGTTACTCTGGTCCTCGTGCAGTGGCAAACAAAATGGCGCCACTCCCCCACCGTGATTCCCCACCCAGCCTCATTTCTCTACTCTCTCACGGTTCCCATGTCCAGTTCCCTGACCCATTCCTCACTTTCCTCCATCAGTGGCCACTTCACTGTCCAGGGAGCCCTCCCTAACTCTAGACCAGACAAGGACCCCAACCCCTCAGCCTCTGGGCCAAGCATTTCTCTACAATCTCAAGTGCCTATGTGGCCCTTCACCCGAGGTCTGCTGCTACCTCTGCAGGGTCAGCTCTCTGCGGGCAAGGCTATTTACTTGCTCCCTTCCACCAAGCACAGGGGCGTGTGTATCATGCATTTGTTGACTGAACGAATAAACTGGCAGACATGCATTAGGACTCTAGCATCTAGTATTTACGAAGCTCCTCGCAACTGGCCAGGGCCTGACACAAATTAGCTCAATGTATCTTCACAGTAGCTCCATGGGGAGATTGCTAATACCCATCTCAGCTTAACAGATGATTAAGGCTCTGAGAGGACAAGTCGCTTATCCAGAGCTCACAGAGTCATGAAAACAACAATAAAAACGTGTGCTTTGGAGGCGGGTAGATCTGGGTTTGAGACTAGGATTCAAACCCAGGCCTGTGCATTTACAGATGAGTTACTCTGCAGTTTATGAACTACTGTGTGGGCCCAGAGCCACGTGAGACATTGAGGACCAAAATGACCCAGGCATAATACAAGCCCTCAAGAAGCCCAAGGCTGGTGGTAGAGGAAGACAAGGGAGGACATGTTGGATGGAGGGGAGAAAATGGAGCACCCTGGAGCTACCTCAGCTCTGAGCATACGCTCCAGGAGTTGGCACAAGTGTCTTCCCAAAGACACGAGGACAAATAGAGGTCATCTGAACCCCAAGAATCAGGCAGAGAAGGGGGAACGCCTCAGCTCTCCATGCCGGGGTGACTGGCTAACTCTGTTGGCTATGACCTAAGCACAGCTGAGCTCCACATGGAGCACAGGCAGTTCCTTCTAGAAGAAAGTCACTGTGGATCAGTGCCCAGGTATGCAGGCGGGATTGGCGAAGAGCTGCAGCCTTAACTGAGAGGCTGTGCTGGCCGGAGCCTCCGTTCCCCCCACACCCTCCCCCCACACGCTCTTTAGGGATATGTTGTTTATACGCTTACACTATCAACAGGGACGTAAGCAAAAGAGAATAGTCTCTGGTGAGACTCTGGAAGCTAAAATATGAAGATGCCAACTCCGGGGAGAGGTACTACCACCACTCTGTGAGGAGCTCTGTGAGGTGACAGGCACAAGCCAGCTGTTTCCTGTAGTGTCCCCACCTCACAGCTATGCAGGAGGATGCCCTGGGAAGTGCATGGCAGAGGCTCCCACAAGCAGAGTTCTAATATAGACTTAGCAACCTGGGCCCAGGTCAGTACCCAGGCATGGTCCAGTATTACTGGCTGCCTCCTTTCCTCTCCTTACCTCGGACTCCAGCCAACTCTGTGGCCTTCTGAAATAAAAGCTCCCAGGTTGGCCTCTGCTCTGGCCCCTTGCCCTGACTTCCCAGTTTGCCTTGAAGATAGAGCACTGGGTAAAAAGTGGGGCCTATACAAGGTGGGTCATCCTACTGCACAGATGAGGAAACTGGAGTCCAGAGAAGCTGCCCAAGGAGACAGAACCATACCAATGGCAGAGAGCCACACCACGGGCCTGGCCCACTGCCTTGCTGCCTCCTCCCCAGACACTCTACACTGGGTGCTCTGGACTGCAGGGAAGGGAGGAGGAGGAACCCTCGAAGGGCATGGGGAGGGATTCTGGGACCTGAAGGATCATTAGTCAAACTCAGGGTTTTGGCACTGAGCCCACTGTGGCCCAAGAAGAAGCTAATGGGGCTCCAGGGCAGAGTCAGGATCTCTGGAGGCCTCAATTTGCCTTCCTGCATCTAAGCCATTAGAATTAGTGTGAGGTGGGCTCCATGGTAGCTTTTCACCCTCAGCCCCTCTGCTGCCTGCCGGGCGACGGTGTGGGAGGAGAGGGTCCAGACACATCTATCCATGTGCCACATCTGGCTCTGCCACAAGTCAAGGAGGCCGCCGAGCCAAGCCAAAAGACTGAGGAAGCTGCGTGAACAGAACCCGCCTGAGCTTTGGGGCGGGGAATGGCAATGCACTGAACGCAGTGAGCATGTTCAAGCCCACCAGGTCAGAGTGACGCCCAGCAGTCACTACTGGAGGGGAGCAGTGGATAGGCTTACTTCCTGAGATGGGGATTTACAGAATGAGACACAGCCCCTGCTTTTTCTGTACACCATACCAGAGGGCAACCAAACAGCAAGGGAAGGGGTCTCTGCCTGGAAAAACATTCCCAGGTAATAAGTGAGGAAGGAAAGGTGATATTGGGCAGCTTTTATTGTGAAACCACGGATGCATTAGTGGTTGTATGCATAAAACCCTAGCGTTGGGTTGTGGGGCAGAGGTTGGGGAACTTGAGACCAAATTTCAGCTTGCCTGGGCTAGACCCTGTTTCAAAGAACTCTTAAGGGCTAGGAATGTAGCTCACTGGAGCAGTGCTTGCCTAAGGTGTAGGACACCTGGGCTGGCTCTCCAGCACCAAACTGGTGTCGCATCTCATGCCTGGAATCCCAGCACTCAGGAGGTGGAAGAAGGGTGAACAGAAATCCTACAGGGCAGCACAGTCAGTTCTAGGACGGCTGCATAAATGAGACCCTGTCTGAAAAGAGAACAAAACCTAATAAAGGTTCATTCAGTGGTTACGTCACATCACACACACACACACACACACACACACACACACACACACACACACACACACAGACACACACACAGACACACACGCACACACACACACACACACACACACACACACACACACACACACACACACACAAAAAAACACAAACAAAAACACACACACACAAACAACAAAAAAAAAACAACACAAACAAAAGCAAAACAAACAACAAAACTCTAAATCTTATCGAGTCACTGGGACAGATGCAGGTTACAGAATGCAAAAGCCAGCGCATGTCACTCACAGCCCCATGAGGGGACAGCCAACACAATCCACAACGAATGACCCTCAATAAATAAACTGCAGGGAAGATGAACAAAAGAAAGGGCGACTCTGCCTGGTTATTGTGGAGTTTGGATCCCACATAAGCAGACTGCCAACCCTGCGTGTCCTTGAAACTAGAGCGCTTGCTGTGTATTAAGTCACTCAAGCTAGGCGCCTCTAATCTGAAACTGAAGCTCCCAAATCTGAAGATTTTTGAGTTTGGAGCTGTGGATTTGGGGTTTTCAGATTAGGAATGCTCAGTGAGAAAAGTATATATAAATACCAAAAAATCCTGAAGTCTGGAATTTGGGGTTCCAAACATCTTGGACTACTTTAAAATATTTTAGTTGCCTATTAGTATTATAGTAAATATATATGTGTGTGTGTGTGTGTGTGTATGTATATATAGGCATACATATTATATTAAAAGTTAATTGTAAGTTAAAAGTTGTAATATATTATATTAACATATAAGGTATGTTGTCTGTATGTATATCTGTGTACTACGTCATGCCTGGCTCCTGTAGAGGCTAGGAGGTTCAGATGGTTGTGAGTCACAATGCGTGTACTAGGAATCAAACTCGGGTCCCCTGGGAAATCAACAGTCACTCTTGGAGCTTCTCTCCAGCCCTAATGAGTCCCTCTCTTTTAGAACTGTACCTGTCAGTGTCTGTGGATGAAGTGATGGTGGGGAGGGGAGAGGCGTTGAGATCCAGGGGGACTGAAAGTGGCTGCTGTGGGGGATGTTCCGTGGTCTCTACATGTCACCAGAGACTCCAGTGCCTGACCTGCCAGTGGGAACCCTGAGGAGGGAAGTGGGAGACACTGTTCACCTCATGCCCCAGCATCTCCTTCCAGGCTCCAGAGAAATCTACTATGACTAGCCAGGCATGCTGGTACATGCCTTTAATCCTGGCGCTCCGGAGGCAGAGGCAGACAAATCTCTGTAAATTTGAGGTCAGCCTGGTCTACAAAACAAGTCCAAGACAGCCAGGGCTCTGTTTCACAGAGAAACTCTGTCTTGAAAAGTCACAAGACCAAACGAAACAACAAACAAACCCTACCATGACTGCAGAACTCTTCATGATGCCTCGTGGGGTGTCCTGGTTGTCTGCGCTGCCCCTTCCTTTATCCCTGAGGAGCTGACCAGGCAGCTGTCAACCCTCTTGGTCCCCAGCACTAGTCTCCTCCCTACAGCCCTCTCAATGAGGTTCCTCCTCGGGTCCCTAGCACCTAACATAGGCCTGGCCCAGACCAAAGCTCACTAGAAAATGCTAACGCTGGTCAGAATGAGGCCCCTAACTCTCCTACCCTCAACTCCAGGCCTGCTACAAGGATGGTAACAGAATGCCATGGGGACCCTCACACACTGTCCAGGGTTATGGAATCTGCTGACACATCAGTCTGAGAACCTAGGGACAAGGGGGCAGACAGCTCCTGGGCAACCTCCCTCCCAGAGTCAGCAAGAATCTCCAACACTACCCCCCCCCTCTGTGTGTGTGTGTGTGTGTGTGTGTGTGTGTGTGTGTGTGTTTGTTTCTGAATCTGTTTCTGTCTCTGTCCATCTGTCTGACGTTTCTATATGTGTATCTTTCTGTCTCTCTCTGTCTCTGTCTCTCTGTATCTCTCTCTCTGTGTGTGTATGAGAGAGACAGACAGAGAGAAAGACACGCAGGCTGGCAGGCAGCAGGTAGACAGACAGACAGATGTGTTCAGAATCTTAAGCTGAAAGGCTATGGGATGGAGAGCTCCTCACAGGCCTTGAACGGAAACCACTCAGCAGAGAGAGGGTGTCCCACAGCATCCTCTGCTGTTGAGTTTCCTGGAACGCTCCCAGGCTCAGGTGCCTGACTGGAATCCCCGTTGGACAGCACCCAACCCTGTGTACACCGGCCTTGGGGGTCAAGAGCCCAGGACCTGTGTGTGGTGTGAGCAATGTGAAAGCGAGTGTGATGAACGGGGGACAGCAGGAGCTTTTCAGACCTCTGCCTTAGAGCCCCAGGGCTAGCTTAGGGCATTTCCGAGCAACCCTGTTGATACGGCAGGGTGGGGGATGCTAGGGGCATTCTGTGTTGTTGCCTGAGGCCCAAGTTTTTTTTTTTTTTTTTTTTTTTCTTTTTCTTTTTTTTTTCCAGAGGAACCAGGGCCTTAAGGTAAGTGGTCAACCCGCTGAGCTAAATCCCCAACCCCCAAGCCCAAGCCTTTTTGAGTCCTGAACTTAGTAGCCCCTGCTGTGGGACTCCTCGAGTCTTAGCTTCTGATTTCACATTCAGATACAGTGAATGGAGAGACAGGAAGTGACGTACCATCTCTGTGCCCCTGGAACAGTGCGTCCAGAGCCCAGGGTGGGCCACAGTGACGCCTGCTCATGAGGCAGGGAATACTGGTCTTCTCCATCTCTAGTGTGATGGTCAGCAATCCCTTCAGCTGGGACATCTGAGCCTAATTATAATGGGGAGAACTCACGCCCTCACAACACCAGCCTCCACGAGCATCGACCTGCTGTGCAGTCTCAGGCAACCCCCTTCACCTCTCTGAACCTTAAGTTTCTGTTCAGTGAGTAGACCTTCCAACAGGGACAACAGACCACTGGAGAACAAGCCACTTTCCAGGGTGTTAGCTTTACTGACAATCTTCATTTGACCTTACTGGCAACCTGTAAGAGGAGCGGTGCTGACTACCAGGTAGGATACAGCCAGTCAGTGCAGAGCAGGTCAATGGCTGGCCAAAGAGAGCCCCACAGCTACAGAGACACTGGCTTTCTGGCAGACACAGGGTCCAGAACAGCAGGACTCCTCGCTCTGCGATTCCCAGCAGTTTCCATTGGATGCTTTCTGGGGATAGGACCAGACCACTGCAGTCATGGCCCCTGGAAGCTGGACTCTTCTCAACATTGCCTCTCTCAGAGGCCAGCAGCTTCAAAGCTGGCTTGATGAAATGGAGGAGGCATTGGGGAGGGTCATGTAAGAACACGGCCTCTGGGCCACGGGGAGGCAGCATGGGGGGTGTGTCTCTGATGAGTAAGGGGCAAGGTAACAAAAGCTGAGGGAGACCCCACTTAGAGTGCACGGAAGCTAGGAACATTTGCAAGCCAACCATGGAGCCCTCTGGGTTCCAGTTCTAATGTGTAACCTCATTGCTACCTCTTTCTCTGTAGGAAGTCATCCTAATACACCTAGGTCCTCAGAAGAGGTGGGAGAGCATCTTTCCCAAGCCTATCACAGGAGGTCACAGTTGTGAGAGTAAAGGTCCAAGAGCTGAGAGTTCGACTTCCAGTCCACCCCTCCACACCCCAGGATGAAGGCCTCCTCCACTGGACCTCAGGTGTCCCTATCCAAAGATGGGGAATACAAATACGGGAGACGGTGAGGGCTGAACCATGAAAGATCAGTGGGGTGCTAAGGTGATGTCACTGTCAGCTATCCCAATGCCAAGATCAGAGGAGAAAGTTTCTGAGACAAGGCATAGAACCAGAGACTCTTATTTGGAAGGCCAGCCCAGGAGAAGGTCAAGGGCTTCTAGAGGACACAGCCAGGCAGTGACCAAAACCAGGCTAAATTAGTATCAGTCCCATGCACTACCCTCCTCTGCCCCAAGCATAGCCTCAGCGTGCTCTTTCACACCCTACCTAAATGCTGGACAGGGACCTGCATGACAGCCAGGAGACCTATGACGGGTGAAACTGATGAGAGAGAGCTCACTGCTCAACCTTAAGGCTGGCAGGGTGGAGTTCCTCAGAACCACGGGGCCCACGAGAGAAGGCTTCTGATGCTATGGGCTTGCAGCAAGATAAACAAACCCCACCATGGAGACGCACACACCACACCACAGAGGGGAGGGCACACAGTCTTTATTGTGTGACAGGCACAGCAGAGACACAACTGTCCCCACAGGGCAGATGGAGTGAGACAGAGTTGGGGGTCAGGCAGTGTGAAGGGAGTCTCTAAAGCTGTAGGGAGGGGCTGAAAGAGAAGCAGAAAGGTAGGTCTGTCTAGGTACGGCTCCCTAGAGTCAGCAAAGTGCAGAAGCACTGGCCAGTGCAGAGGTACCAGTAGAAGAGACCGGTAGGTACCACAGCCTATCTCCTGCCTCCAGAATCCTGAACCTGAGCTGGGGCTTGCCCTTCTAACAACCCACCCACTGGGACAACTCCTACCTTCAGATCTTGGTATCCCCAATGGAGGCAGCCTTGAGACAGAGTCGAGGGCTCTGCTGGGGTGCCCCTGGCTGATGCTAGGTGTCAGGTGAGGCTTCTCCTCAATGAGAGGCTCTCAGGACGTGCAGGGTGAGGCACAATGAGACTTGGGGTAGGGTTGAATCTGCTGATAACTGTGCCATAGTTTTTCTGTCAGTTCGCTGAGTGGGCTGTCCTGGACAGCCTCCGAGGCCAGTGCTAGGCATCATAGCCGGAGAGCTCCAGCACACATCAGATGTCAGGCATCATAACTGCCCCCAAGCCTTACCCATGCGCCTGCACTCCAGGAGAACAGCTAGGAAATGCCCAGGGAGGTGACAGCAGGATACAACACCATGACCGGTGATCAGCAAATGCCAGCCTTCCTAATGGAAGTGTTTCTAGCTCAAAGCCCTGGACCCCTCTAATGCAGTTCTCTGCTTCACCATTTGAGCCTCAGTCCCCCAGTTCAAAAAGCACTGCAGCAAGAAAGGCTTAGAACGGTCACATCCACCCACAAACCAGTCCCAGCTCAACAATTAAACTAGAGTCAGCCTTACGCCTGACCAGGAATAGCTCTCAGGCACACATCCATACAGATACAGTCACGCTATTTCTCAATATACTTATGAGTATAGGTAGCTTAGGGCTGTTTCCGTTTCTACGCGTTCTCTCGTGACTCCATAAAAACCTGGGCCAGACCTGGAAAACCAGTCAGATCAAGCCCTGCTGTCATCCCGCCAAGTGTCTTGAAGGCCCTAAGGTCACCGCGGGCTGATGCCAACACTGGAAGAAGCACCTTCCTGCTGCCGATGTGCAGCTGGGTATTCACCTCCTGGGTCCAGCTTTGGCCAGCAGGGAAAAGCCTTCTCCCCCGGATCCCTGGAAGGTGTTCCTGTCCAGTCTCAGCCTCTTGTCCCCGAAGGGAGGAATCATGGCTGTTGGCATTTCTTGGTCAGTGTCTTTCTCTCTCAATCCTGTTCTTCACCACAATAAAGCAGAGATGGCAGGTGGCTCGTCCATCAGGCCACATGGACCCAGAAGGCCTCTACTGCTAGAGTAGCAGCGTCCAGCTTCTAGACTATGAAGCCATGGGACATCCCTGTGAGCCGTAGCACTGACACCAGGGACAAAGAGGGGGTGCAGCACTCAGGGGACCTCTAGCCAAGATGAGCACAGAAGGAGCAGCTAGAAGAATGTTTCCAAAATACACATGAGCTAGGAGGTCCAGCCAAGGGAGAGTTGGGGCCGAGGGCAGGGCAGCCACGGCTGTCATCAGAGCTGGTTAAACACCACAGAGGCCTTTAGGTTGGCGGGCTCCACGCCCTCGCCAAAGGTGATGAGGAAATACATGACCTTGCGGATCTTGGCCAGGTCAGAAAGGCGCTCCCCAAACTCCAGGGCGTCTGCCTCATTCCAATCCATGGCATCGGAGTCTTCCTTGCGCCAGAAGATGGCAGCAGGGTCCAGCAGCTGGCGTGTCATGAGGTTGGTGAGGTCCGGTGTCCAGTTCTGCGAGGTGCCCGTGATGGTGACCTTGCCCGGCTTGTCCAGAACCACGTTCCAGTGATCGAACTGCAGCTTCTGCTGCTGGATGAAATCAAGGCGGTAGACAGACTCAGCCGGCCGGAGCAGCTTCTCACCATCCTGCTTCTTCTCCCCTCGCTGCTTCAGGCTCTCTACTCGGAGCCGCATCTGCTTAGTCAGGTCCTGGTCCAGAACCAGCGGCATGTCCAGCTGCTGCTTCTGTGGCCCGTCCTCTGCCATGGCCCAAGTGCTACAGCTGTTGCCACTGCCACCACTGCCACCACGGACGTCAGGGAATCAAGTGGGCTGGAGCCTCGGGTGCCACGAGAAGAGGCCACCTGAAGGCCCGCCTCCCTTTCCAGCCTTCCTGGCCCCACCCAGTTCTCAGAACAGGGGACACATGAGTGTGTGTCCAACTGCCTTCTAAGTGGCAAAGCCGTGCCGTAGGCAGGCTGGAGGGTGACAGGCTCCTTGGGGACCAGAGCATGGGTATCAACTGCTGTGGCAACCACCTTGACTACAGTGCTAGTGGCAAGCTTGAGGTTTGCTTGTTTGTGAAGAACAGAATACTCCACAGGGCTGTTGGGAGATTGGGGTTACAGACACATGGAGGTAACTGGAGACTGCCCAGGAAGAGGGGGCAGGGAGGGGCAGCACCAGTAGCATACATTAGTTCTCTGTAGTCGGCCAAGCCGACTTACCATGGTTGCTTCCTCCCCACCTCATTCTCTCGCAGTCCCTGCCAGGTCCTGTCAGATGCCCTGGGTTTCTCCCTCTCCTTTATCATCACCAGGACCCAGCCCAGCTGTCACCTCCCATCTGAACCTGCAGCTCTCAAATCCCCAATCATCTGCCAGACAGATGGTTGGCTCGGCTCCCAGAGGCTGTGGTTTGATTGATCCAACCACATACTGCCCCACATAGCTATGGGCCTGGCTCTCACTGCCACCAAAATCCTACCAGGTATTTCACCTGAACTGATCCTCCACCTCCCCTGGGAGATGTGAGGCTGGGGAAGATGCTGGAGACCTACATACGGGCGAGTGTCGGTGGGAGGTGGAACCCAGACAGTGTATGTGGACAAATGGCGGAACTGGAGTCTGTGAGTGCCTCTGAGAGGGGGAGACAGAGATGCTGCTGTCTCAGGATCACACACACACACACACACACACGGCGGGGTGAGGTGTAGTAGCTGGAAACAATCGGAATGGTCTAGGGGACCAGAAGCACATTCCATTGCCACAATGGGGCACAGTGGGGTTTTGGGGTTATGAACAGCACAGGGCCCCACAATCATGAAGGGCAGCTTGCCTGCTTTGTTTGTTTGCTTTTGTTTTGTGTTGTGTTGTTTTGAGACAAGGTCTCACCGTGTAGCCATCCAGTCTGGCTTCAAACTCCCAGCAACCCCTCTGCTTGAGCCTTCCTCATGCTGGGCTTACAAGTATGAGTCACCATAGCAGGCTGTTTTACTCTGTTTGTTTTTGCAGTACAAGGAATTGAACTTAAGGCCTCGATAACTGAACCAACCCCCCTAGATCAGTTCCTTTTATTTCAAGACAGGATCTCAGGAAGTTGCCTAGACTGGTTTCAATCTCAGAATCCTCCTGCCTCAGCCTCCCCAGTGGGGGTTTTAGGATGAAGGAGGAGCTCAGAGGTATCAGTGTAGAGTGCTCACCTAGCATGGACAGGATTCTGGATTCAGTTCCCAGTGCTGAGAAAAATAAAAAAAAACGCAAACCCTGGGGTGAGCCCCTGGGGCCACGAGCAGCAATTCCAGAAAGCAGTTATGGTGGAAGATGAAGTCAAGCTGCCCGCTCCCCAGCTGGCCTTCAGGAGCGTGCCTGAGGGCCGGTGTTGAGGTCCTTACTCTCTGGAGAGGGACAGCTTCTGTCCTTCCAGCACTACAACCGATCTTAATTTTTTTTCATTATTGTGTGTGCGCAAGTGTGCAAATGAGCATGTGTGCACATGTGAGGCCGCGGGACAATCTGAGGGAGTCTGTTCTCGCCATCCACTCTAGGGGCCCAGGAATGAAGGCAGACTGTTAGGCAACAAGCTCCTTTTCCACCCAGCCACATGGCCAGCCCGGCTTGTATTTGTATCATTGCTTACGTGTTTGAGAGAGTGGTGTGTGTGAGAGAGTGTGAACAAGAGTGGTGTGTGTGTGTGTGTGTAAGTGTGAATAAGGGCAAATGAGTGTGTGCTGTGATGGCTGGTGTGTGTGAGGAAGCTGCTAGGCATGGAAGTTGAAGCCCTGCCTAGGGCAGTGTACTTTCCCACTGAAGTAGACTCCAGCTCTTGTTCTATGCCTAGGAGACCCCTGCTGGACAGACCCCTTGACAGAGCAGGTCTCTGCCTTGTTTATCACAGTCCATGAGAGCAGGCCTTGCCATGCTCAGGGGATGCTCACAAAACTGAATGGGTAGCAGAAATGCTGAATGAATGAATGAATGAATGAATGAATGAATGAATGAATGAATGACAAGGACAAAAGATTAAGGGACTCAGAGGCCTAGAAGGTGAGCAGAGATGTCTCTGAAGCACGTCAGGAAAAGGGGTTCTAGACAAGCTGTGGGTACGTCAGAGTGGTTTGAGGTGAGCGTGGATAGAGCAGATGCCAAGTTCTACGACCAGAGCTATGGGGGTCAAGGGCAGAGGGCAGACCTTATAGACACAATTATCTCAGAAAGGCTGAGAACTTAGAAGTGGCAAGCACTTTGTGTCTGGCCACAAGCCAGCACAGCGGGCTGGCAAGGACAGCAACACCGGACGCCAAGGCCAAGAGAGCTGGCATCTATACAGCCACTCGCAGGGGGAGGAAGTAGGGTCCCTACATCCCGAGGGAAGGGAGAGGGTCTCAGCCTCTCCTGATGAGGATCCAGGGCCATGAAACCTCTAGGGAGGCCTGATCCCCTCCCAAGCAGAGGGGGTACATCTTGCAGGAAGTTAGGGTGGAGGATGTGACTGCTGTGATGGGGACTCACGGACAGAGCAGGCAGGAGGGGTCGCAAGAGCCAGCAAAGAGCTATGTGGCACTTGTGGGCAGTGAGGAGGAATGACAGGTCAGTCACAGACAGACCCTGTGAGAAGCCACCCAAGGTGGGAGGGCGGTGAGAACTCAGGAGAGAAAGGCCGCTCACTCTAAAGCGGCATCTGTGGCTGCAGACATGTTTATGAGAACCCCTCAGCTCCAGCAAAGACTAGAAGGAAATAAGGAGACCCCTAATGCTGCTGCCTCTGGACGGTGAAGGTCCCTTGGGCCTTTTGTGCACATCACATCTTCCAGTCCCTAGAACACCCTGCACACACAGGATACGCTTCAGCCCTCCGTCCATCACTTCTCGGTGACCCAATCCATAACCGAGACCTGAGCTGGGACGTGGGAAACTCATTGTTGTTTTCCTTGGTACTGATACAGGGTTGAATGAGTGGTCAAGCAGGCCTTGAACTTAAGATCCTCCTGCTGTAATCCCTGAAAACTGGGAAGTATTTCAACAGGAAACAAAAAATATTGCTTGGTCCCAATATCCCCTGGCTCTCCCAACTCTACTCAGGACTGTTGATCTCATGCCTCACTCCTGCCCCCAGCACATGGACTGCCCACCTCATGCCTCACTCCTGCCCCCAGCACATATATGTTCTTGCTTTGCATCATGGTCACTTCTGCTTTTTCCTCCAGCCAGGACCCCGGCTGGCTCCCCTCAGTCCCAGGCAGCTGAGAGCGGGCGGCAGGCTCACCCGCCCTTTGGGGCTGCACCAGGCACTGGAGAGCCTTGGATCTGGCCTAAGCCACTGGTGACAAGTATTTAACTTAATCACATCCTAACTGTGGGTTCACATGGCCTGGTCACCTCAAATCTGCTTTCTGCCTTAGGGAGACCATACTGAAGCCCTGGGAGCCCATACGAGAGGGAACCTTGCAGAACACACAATGCATAAGGGAAGAGTGGGACAGAACCAAAGTGTGCAAGAAGGGAACTTCCAAACACCCAGGATGTGTCCCTAGGGTGGAGTCAGGTTCACACTGAGGCCCAGGGTCAGTGACTAGCAGCCAGAGCAGACTTGGCCTGGAAGGCTTTGAATGCCAGGCCTACCAGCCCCAGGTCATCTTGAGGTCTAGGAATAAAGGAGCAGCTTCCTAGAGGAAGGAAAGAGTGTTCCAGGCATGACACATCTGCATCTGAGGTTCAGCACTGGGAATGTACAGCTAAGGGGGTGGGGTGGGGGTTCAGGGTTCGACTCCCTACTGCCCTTCCAGGGAAAAAAACAGAGGAGGGCAGGGAGGCTCTGCAGGGCAACAGGACAGAACAAGAGAGGTGACAACAAACAGGGCCCAGTCAGTGGGGACAGTAGGGGATGTAAAGCACAGTAATGAGCTCCCCGGGGCCTCCTTGCGGGAACCAGAGGCTGTCACCACAGCAGCACCCGGAGGTAGAACATAATTAGCCTAGAGCACCCAGCCTTGCTCAGCTTCCCCTGGGCCACACTCCTGGAGACCACTGTGATTGGACTCTTAGCCCTGAAGGAGGCTGAGGTTCCATACTGAGGAGAAGCAGGCCTGCCAACCATCAGGCCACCTCCTCCACTAGATAAATAGGGGGCGGGGCCTGGGAGGCCTGACAACGCATCCCCAGCCCTGGGGAGGCTCCAGTCTATCAGACACCCAGGGAAATGGGCAGCAAGGTCAGCTTCGGAGCCACAGGGCTGAACTGGGTTCAAGGTGGGGCAGCCCTCTGCTTCCCCAAGCTCTCTGGGTTCCCCCTCTGCTCACCACATCAGGCTCAGTAGGAAGGGGCAGAACTGGACTAGCTATGCCCCTGGGGAGCTCGCCTCCAGAGGGGAGACTCAGATAAACAGGCAGGGTAGAGCAGCACACAGGACCTCTTGCCCCTCCAGTCGCAGGCCTTGCTCAGAGTAGGGGCTGGAGGCTGCGGCCTTGAGGGCCGCCCTCCACCCAGAGAATAGTTCCTGTCTGAATTCGCTCTGCCTTTGATTCCCACAACAGACATATACTCTCTCTAGTCTGTGAGGCTGTCCAGCATGGACTTCCCATAGCACTGGACTATAAGTGAGCACCACGGGCCTATGACGGGAGTCGCTGTGACCCTCACAGAGACACCTACTGGGTGGCTAGGGGCCCACATGTCCAGGGTCAGGAGAGGATAACAGAATGCAAGGTCTTGGCTTTGGCTAAGGACACAGCTCCCTCTGATGGCCAATGGATGCCTAAGAATACAAGGAAATATTTACCCAATTCCTGTGCCCTGTTTCATGGAAACACTTCTTAAATTTTTAAACTTTTTTATTTATTTACTTATGTATCAGGGGTACATACTGAGGTCAGAGGACAATTGTGGGAGTCCACTCTATCCTGTCACCACGTGGGTCCTATGGATCAAACTCGGGCTTGAGAGCAAGGGCCTTTCCCTGCTGAGCCATCTCCCCTGCCTGGAGCACTTTTAGATTATACAAATAATAATTACTGTAATACAGGTCAGAGTAGTCATCACTGACTGAGACCCACACTGCCAGGGGTCCTATAAGAACAGTCCCACCTCCTCCTCCTCCTCCTCCTCCTTCTCCTTCCCTCCTCCTCCTCCTCCTCCTCCTCCTCCTCCTCTTCTCCTCCTCCTCCTTCTTCCCTCCTCCTCCCCCTCTTCTCCTCCTCTTCTCCTCCCCTCCCCTTTCCCCCTCCTTCTCTCCCTCCCCCTCCTCCTCCTCCTCCTCTCTCTCCTCCTCAGCTTTCAGACAGGGTTTCATACATCTGAACTAGTCTTGAATTCACTATGTAACTGAAGATGGCCTCTCCTCCCCAGGAAGGTGTTTGTTTTAAAAACTGTATTTAAGAATTGTATTTAAGGTGTCCTGCCAAGTACTGCCACAAAGGTCCAAGTGGCAGATCTAGGACCCATTCCTTCAAGCCGCAAACCTTTGCCCCTGGCCCAGAACATCAACATCATGAACCCAGGAATCATGAAACACGGAGCTATCTAGACTGCACCATGCTGAACTGGGAAAGTTGAGGCCCAGAAAAAAAGACAGCAACTTAGTCCCTGTCACTCAGCAGTTACTGAGCGCCGAGTGGTGTCCCCACACCGAGATACAACAGGCCGTGTGTGCATTTCACAGTGTTCTCTGCTCCACGGATGTAGTGGGGAAGAGACACACCAGAATCACCTTGGGGGTCCCAGGCTGAGCACTGAGGAGAGGCCAGCCCTACCAACTACGATGCTCAGCCCATCCCAGCAGCAGGCTGTCGGGAAGCCATGTGCCTCACTGAGGCCACAGCTGTCGGGCAGTGAGAGCCATGGGCCCCGACCCGCCTGTCCCCGGGCCTCACCTTTTGCCAGAGTGACTCCCGGGAGGCGAGCGATGAGCAGGCGGCCACAAACCAGCAGTTGCCCACCTGGCCCTGGTGCAGGTCATGCGAGCTGATGCCATCGACGAAGAGCCGGGGATCGTCGCAGATATCCTGCAGAGGCAGAGGGGCAACGTGAGAAACCCAGGGCGCAGGCGCTCCTCCAGGGAAGGAAAAGGACTCACTGGCCCCCTCTCCCACTGACGGGAAGGGTAAGGCCAACTGACCCCTACATCCAGCTTTCTGAAACCTCTTTCCATTATGGTGTGCTGGGGAGTGGTGGCTGAGGAAGGACCTCAGAGTGCTGGACCCTGGGCCACCATCTTCTTGCCTTGAGTGGATCTCCCTGTCTGGCCACCTGGCCCCTGAGACCAGCCACAGTGCAGTCAAGTGACAACCCCCCAAAAGGACCCATGGTGAGCCCAAAGGAAGAGCTTCGGGCAGTGACAGGTTGTGACTGCATTCTAAGGATGAGGAGTGAGAGCCCAGAGAAGAACAGGGACTTGTGACAGCACAGGACACGAGGATGCCTGAGTGGGGCAGAAATCCTTTGGATGTTCCATGGAGACGGGCAGCACGTCTGGCTGTAGGGGCACAGGACATGCTTGGAACCAGTCTGGGGCAACTGCTGGACAGAGTCATGTCTGGCGGTCCTCAGCCCTCCCACCCCCCAGTTCCTGGAAGCTTGGTCTGGTTTTCCCATCTCTCCGCTCTTCAGGGTTTCCAGGCCTGGAAGGCCCCAGAGGGAGTGTTGCGGGGTGGGAGGAGTACAGCTTTGGCTTCTGCACTGAAAGACAATCTGAAATTATAGCTCCCTGCCTCCCACAAGGCCTGACACCCTGTCTGGCTGGGAGCTGGATGCTGGCTGGAACTCTAAGGGAGCAAATACCAGCATGGGCCCGGCCTAGGAGAGCAACAAGGCACACAGTCACAGACCCCTCAGAGTCTAATACTCCTATGTGGGCCAGGATGCTGCGGGGCTAGGTGTGGGGTTCCCTTCCCTACCCAGATTAAGTCTTCCTAGAGCTACCCAGGCCCCCTCTCCATCAGGGCCTAGCTCCCCAAAGCGGAGAGCTGAGTTAAGGAGGTGAGAAGGTGGGGGAGGGGCACACCAAGATATATATAACTTAATAACTCCGACATAGTGCTGGCACCATGATCCAACCCTGCTGGCCCTGAGAACTGACACTGTGCCCATTTCACAGATGAGAAGTTGAGCCTGTGATAGAGCTGTTTTCTCTGGGCTTGACAGATCATCTCCATATTGAAGCAGCAGATGTGATGACCCGAGAGCTAGCTGAGTATTACCTTGGGCAGGGGGCCAGGGGAGAGGCTCACACGTCTCCTGAGATCAGAGAACCTGAGAGGTCACCCCAGGATCTTCCTGAGGCTCCCTACCCTAGTCCTGATGATGTAATTGCTGCTCCCTAAGGTAACTGGGGATGAGAATCCGGGTGGTGTAGCTGCTTATGAACTACCCCTGTCCCTGTGACTCCATTAAACTCACTGGTTCTGAGTTTGGCATGCACAAAACCCTTTCTTTGATCTGCCCATGCCTCCTCAATGAGGGGTGAACAGAAGTTCCTTCATATCTCCCAGAAAAAGTCACACAATCTGTGGTAGCTAAACAGAAAATAGACAGAACCACAGACAGATCATCTGTGGGGGAAAAAATTCTGGAGTAACACGCCCCCTAACTGAGTGACAGTTGCCTGAGCCCTCAGACATAACTGAAGCAGAGCTTTCTACGCCCAGGGAAAATCAGTCTGAGGCACTGTCCCAGGAAAATCCCAGGGTATATAGGCCTCCATGTGATAAGAAAGTTAAGAAGTTAAAATAGTTGAACTTTTAAATTAATTTCTAATTCTTAATTTTATTTTAAAAGTTATTATTCTAAACTAAGCATTGAAAGTTTTATATTAAACAATATTAAATTAATGAACTTAGCATCATTCCTTTGCACGCCCGTGTTACATGGTAAGGGACGGTATCCTTGTTGTATGGGACCCACCACATGGGTACCCGGCTTCCTCCAAACAGCCGATGGACTGGTTAGAGACTAATATCGCAATCTCCGAAAGCAGCACATGTGGGAGGGTTCTTAGAGAGCTGTGGTGACAACTGCGTGACCCTGGCTAAGAGTGACAAGACAAGCAGGGGAGGCTGAGTTGTCTATCCAGAGGAAACCAGCCCGCCTAAAGGAAGAAAACGAGCCGAAGCCAAATTCATGTTTGGGACTCCTGAAGGCTTCAAGCCTGAGCACTTGTTCAGCAGAGGGGTGAACGACAGGGAGGCGCAGGTGAGCCCCGGGGGAAGGGGAATGGCATGGGAATTCCCTGCAGGTAAGGGCCAGGCAGGGCACAGAGGCCCCTCAATCATCCGTGGATCTTTCGCTTCCCCTACTGATACACAGAACTTCTGAGCTTTGTTGGATGGTGGAGTCACAGATACCTCGATTCCTGGCAAATGTGGCAAATGCTGAAAATGTGGAGGTGGGTGGGAATAATGAATGAATCAGGAAATGGAACCATGGAGTTGAAAAATGTTGACATTAAACTTGTTCTGAGTAGACTGTAATTAACACCCACTGCAGATTTGGCTTATACATGTCTCTCCTGTAAGAGGGTAGGCAGGGGTGGGTGTACTGTGGGGACTCACCCTGCACTAACTGTAAAGACAGCCATGTGTGGCTGGGGAAAATGAGAGACTATGGAGTTGAGAAATCTCAACTCTATCACTAAGCCTAAAGCCCTGTCAGTAGCCAGGTATGAGGGGATATATATAGAGATAGATATGAATATAGATATAGATATAGATATATATAAAATATATATAAAATAAATATATATATATAATAAAAAATAAAAGCCAGATGGCTCATGGGAAATGAGTCTGGGTTACAGAGAGCCAAAATAAAATAGAGCCCTGATTTCAACATTGTTCTTTTAAAAAAACCAATTAATTAATCTAGTATCATCCCTGTGTGTGCATGTGTTATGTGCATGTGTGCACTGGTACATGCTTGGAACCCAGGGAACAACTTCTGCTTTGTAGTGAAGTCAGAAAGCTGGCTTCCTGTGTAGTCAGCTTTTTCCTCCCATCCTCACATGGGTCTCAGAGATCAACTATCCACCGCGTTATCAGCCGAGCCACCGAGGTGGCCCTCATCCTTGCTCTTTTAAAGGAACAATCGGATAAGCAGTGGTGCCTCCCCACACAGCCCGGGAGGTTTTTGTTTGTTTTGCTTTGATTTTCAATATTCTGTTACTTGATGAGCCCCCAAATCGTTTGTGTTTTCTTGGAATGGATGCGGCAGACCTTCAGAGATCCTGCCAACCTCTGTGAAAGGATTTCATCATATTACACTTGCCTCTAAGCGTCTCAGAGATTTGGACACACGATGGAACCCTGCGTTTGCAGGGTGGGGGATGGGAAACCAGCCACAGGCAGGGCAAGGACCAGGCACAGCTGTGAGTCACCTCTGTGCTCCCACCCTGAGGTCCTCATCACTACTACAAAACAATTTACTGGGATGGGTCTTCTTGGTGGCAAAGGCACGCATGGTCCTGTAAGCAGCCCATAAACTCACCAGTTCCCCCAGGGTAGCCTAAGGCAGGGCCCTTTGGTCTGTCGGTGCCCTCTCTCTCTCCCCAGGAAAAGCCACACCCAATGTCTCCAGCACACAATGGGAGCTAGAAGCCTCTGCTGGATTTGGAGTCACTAGGTTTGATTCTGGATTCTGCTGTCACACAGAGCAGCTGAGGCCTTTTCACAGGCAGCCAGCAGAGGGCAGGCGAGCCTGGAAGGCAGAACTTGAATTCCTGCAGGCCTTTATGAAGATGCAAACACAGGCTCATCCTCGCTGTACCTCCAAGTCCTTAAATGCTGGCCCTACAGGGCTATGTGTGGCCTCCAGCAGTGGTGGGGTATTCTGGAAAATGGGATAATGGAATCTCATAGGGTGTTGGGACACATCTGCCCAGAAAACAAAAACAAAAATAAAACCAGAATTGTATAGAGGGCCAGGATAAATAATTCCCCGAGGACAGAAGCTGAGAGGACCTCTAGCTGGGGCCATGGGAGAGCCAGGGCAAGCTGCATGGTGGCTCCTCCAAGGCACTGGGCTGTGTCCTGCTATCTCTGATCACAGGAAACCCAGCCAGGGAGCCTGCTTCTTGTCCCCATGACCACTCTCAGGAAGCTCAAGCCGGAAGCTGAGCTCCAGCAGTCCTGCTTCCCCCTAATCTTATCTTTCAACCAACTGCACCCGCCTGGCTTCTCAGTGTGAGAGAGTGGTGTCTCAGCACCTGCAGCGCCTTACCCCCCAACCCCCGCAAAAAGAAGGAAGGATGGGGGAGGGGCTTCACAGCTAGAGCACCTGCTGCCTCTAGGGCTGCAGAAGGAGATGACATCAAAGTGTTTGCTCATCTACCTCAGGACCTCCCAATCAGTGATCTGTGACTGACAGGACACCCGCTCCAGATGAGACAGAGATACCCAAGGTCAAGCACAACAGAGTGAGCAGATAGGGCAGAACAGGTTGGCTGGGCTCCCAGCCTGGGCTCTCCCTGCCACTACACAGCTGTAGCAGCCTGGCTCTGGGCCCCAGAACACCCTCCTGCCATGCCCACCCCAGCCTTGGAAAGAAGGCTGGGGGAGACAGAGTTCCAGAATCAGCTTCCCTCCAGCCCTGAGCATTCTGCCTGCATCTGAAGCCTCAGGGTTGTCAGCTCTGACCTGGAACACATCCAGCACTTAATGGCACCTGGGATCTAGCCGCTACCTCGAGTTACCTCAGAGAAAACATCCCAAAGCAGCTCTGAGGACTGACCCCTGCTGGGGCTGGAGGACCCCGCCTGAAGACGGGGTTCTACTAGCAGCTCTGTCATAGACAAGGACAAGGGACAGAGGAGCAAGGCAACTTGTGCAGGGCCACGGAGCAGGATGAGCTAAGATTCGAACCCAGCAGGCCGCTCTACGGCCTGCGTCTAGGTGTGCTGGTCCTAGGAATGACGAAACCACCCTTCCTCGTGTGTCCACAGGACGGAGGAGGACAAGATGTCTAAGCCCTGTCCACCACTGCAAGCCAAGGCTTCTCAGGGCCAGAGTTTGCCTTTCCTGAGTCACTGGCTGACCACAGTGGGCTAGGGACAGCCCCACTACAGGCAGGCTACTGGAAAGAGCAAGCGAGGTCTGAGCCTCCAGGAGAATGGAGCTGTGACAGCGTGAGACCCATGAGACCAGGGAGGCTGTCAGGAAGGTGGCATCTTCAGAGCCGATGCGGGGAAGGCTGGTGGGCAGGAGCGAGGAAGAACAAGGACCCCCAAATGCCCTGAAAATGAAATCAGGCTTTAGCCAAAGCCAGGAAGAAAACTGCCCCCCACTCACACACACACACACACACACACATATACACACACACACACACACACACACACACTACACACACACACACACACACACACACACACACACACTACACACCACACACACACACACACACACACACACACACACTACACACACACTATACACACACACTATACACATACACTACATGCACACTATACACACTACACACACACACTACACACACACTACACACACAGTATACACACACACTACACACACTACACACGTACATACATCCTACACACACACACATATATATATATACATACCCCCTACACACATATGCACACCCCTATACACATATAACACCCTACACTTTTATACACACCACATACACACACATTATGCTTATACATACACATCCTACACTTATACACACACACAAACACACACACCCTACACTTATACACACACCCTACAGTTATATACAACACACACCCCCTAGTTATATACAACACACCCTACACTTATACACACACCCACACACACACACCCCCTACAGTTATACACACCACACACACATTCACACACGCACACACACCCTACACACACTACCCACATCACACACACACACACACACCCTACAGTTACACACACACCACACACACACAAACACACACTCACACACACACACCTACACACACACACCCACACACACACAACACACCCTACACTTATACACACACCCACACACACACACCCCCTACAGTTATACACACCACACACACATTCACACACGCTCACACTCCCTACAGTTATATACATCACACACACACTCACACACCCTACAGTTATATACTACACACACACACACACACTCACACACCCTACAGTTATTATATATATACAACACACACACACACACACACACCCTACCTTGGTGCCAGGCTACTCCAGCACCTTCCAGCCCTGCCCACATCAGCTTGCTAATGGTGGCTCTGAAAGGTGTTTATTCCAGGAAATCCCTCTGGCTACAGAAGAGAAAGTCCCTAGAGATAAGGCAGCTCCCAGGAAAGAAGAGTCTCACCAGTCAGACAACTACCTCATCTGCATATTCAGATTTCCTGTCAGACAACTACCTCATCTGCATATTCAGATTTCCTGGCCTTTGTTTCATCTTCCTATGGAGTGTGACACAGCAGCAAGCAAGGCCAAATCTATTTTCCTTCCTCCTGGTTCTGATTGTTTGGTAAATGTGAGCTGGACCTGAGACACTGGGCACCACTTTGCCGTTAGGTCCTTGTGATGGTTTGTATATGCCTGGCCCAGGGAGTGGTACTATTAGAAGTTGAGTCCCTGTTAAAGTGGGTGTGGTCTTGTTGGAGTAGGTGTGTCACTGTGGGTGTGGGCTCGGCCTAGCTGCCTGGAAGCCAGTCTTCCACTAGCAGCCTTCAGATGGAGATGTAGAACTCTCAGCTCCTCCAGCACCCTGCGTTCCTGGATGCTGCCATGCTTCTGCCTTGATAATACTGGACCGAAACTCTGAACCTGTAAGCCAGTCCCAATTAATGTTGTTCTTATAAGAGTTGCCTTGGTCTCTTCAGCAGTAAAACACCAACTAAGACAGCCCTCTACCTGCCCGTGAGCTCCCTGGGAAGGGAGGTGTTTGGCACAGGGAAGCAAGTTGGAGACAGAAGCTACCAATAGGACATGAAGGAATGACAAAGTGCCCTAGACCCGACTGCCTGCTGTGAGTCCTCGACAGAAACACACACACACACACACACACACACACACACACACACACACACACACACACACACACACACACACGACTGGGGTACCGGTCCTCTGACCAATATATCTCCAGGTCACAGGCTTCTTCTGAACCTGCAGTCACCTCAGCTGGTTGGACCAGTTGGCCCAGATCTGACCAGGTCTGAGCCATGCCCCTCCTGGCTCAACAGGAAATTCAGGTTTTCAGTGATACAGAGCCAGGAACTCAACCAGGATGGTGCTGGGCATAAGAGCTGTGCTGTCGTGCACAAAGCTGCACCTGTGGGGCACACGCCTGTCCTTCTCTCCCTCGGTCCATTCCTGAACCTAAGACCACGGAAGGAAAGGCCACTGCAGGACCTTTGCCAGGGGCATAACAGAAAAAACAAGAGCATGGTGCCTCCTTTGCCACTGCCCCTTCTCCTCCCCCATCTCCTTCAGCAATCCAGCCTCCATCCCCTCGAATGCCAGGACCTTCCCTGGTGCTCTAAGCAGGTTGGGGGGCCACCCAGTTTTAGGTAGAGCAGAAGCCTTCCTATAGCAGGACAAGTGGCCAGCACTGGAGTGTAGCAGCTTTCCCCAAATGAGCATAAATCCCTTGGATGGTGGGTGTGGGGAAGCAGGCTGCCTCAAGAAAAGCTAGGAGTTCCACAATTGACAAATGTTCATAGGATTCCTACCTGCCCCGATGCATTCTATCCAGAAACCCCAAACTGATGTCCAGATATCGGGAAGCCTGGGGGTAGGGGGGATAGACAGCTGCAGCCCCAGCCTGAGAACCAGAGTGGCTTCTGCCCACATCCCGCGCTCCCCAGAGCCCCTCTCATCGCCTCCTCCTCTAACCAGCAGTGACAGAGGGGCAGATGTTCCCTGAACAGAAAAGAAGGTAGCAAGATGGATACTAAAGAGAGTGAGACCCGGTGGCACCCGCAGAGGGAATGACAGGATACCAGGCCAGCTCTGGCTGGCTCCCCCTCGTGGGGCTGGCAAGAAGGATGAGGGTAGCTTGCTGCTGACACCTCCAGTACCCCAACTTACAAGAAACCATTCTCTACAAGAATTATTCTCCCCACTTAGAGACGAGCAACCGTGGCCCTGAGAAGGGGACACTTTGCTCAAGACCACACGTCACTTCAAGAAGGCACCTCAGGCCGGAGCCAAGTCTGGCTGGCTTAAAACGCAGGCTCTTCATAATACATGGGGAGAAAAGAAGCCAGTGAGGAAGGGAGACTGACTGATGGTGGGGAAGCTGGGAGGCTGAGAGATGGGAAGGCTGAGGGCTGAGGCCTCAGGGCACTAAGAAGCTAAGGGTTTGGGAGCAAGGGAAAGGGTGAGGCTGGGAGGGAGGGAGGCAGGGAGGCTGGGAGGGGGAGGCTGGGAGGGAGGGAGGCAGGGAGGCAGGAAGGCAGGGAGGCAGGGAGGCTGGGAGGGAGGGAGGCAGGGAGGCTGGGAGGAGGGAGGCAGGGAGGAGGAAGGGGGGGGAGTGGTGGGGGTGGGGGGAAGGGAGGGAGGGGGGAGGGGGGGAGGGGGGGAGTGAGGAGGCAGGGGGGCGGGGGGGGGGGGAGGGAGGGGGGGGGGAGGCCGGGAGGCAGGGAGGCAGGGAGGCAGGGAGGAGGGAGGCAGGGGAGGCAGGGGAGGCAGGAGGCAGGAGGCAGGGGAGGCTGGGAGGAGGGAGGCAGGGGAGGCTGGGAGGAGGGAGGCAGGGAGGCAGGGAGGCAGGGAGGCAGGGAGTTTGCAGGGACTGAGAAACTGGGAACAGGAAGGCTGAGGGCCTGAGGCCTGGGAAACTGCAGGCAGGGAGAATGAGACATAAAGACACTGAGTGGCTTGGGGGCTCAGAGACTGTCTAAGGAGAATCTTGAAGAACAGAGAGGTCACCATAATGACCAAGAGAAAAGTATTTGCAGACGGAACCAGAACGAGCTGTAGTGACAATGACTTTCTGGCTCTGCTTACAGTCTGTCATAGACCCAGGAAATAGAACCATTCAGAAGCACAGCTGCCTCAGGCCGATCTTACCGCTGGCCTCTGGCCAATAAGCTGTGAATCCAATGGTTAGGGGCTGGAAAACCTATTCCTGACCCAGGCTACCCCACTTCCTCCCCGGCAGGCCTTGCCCTTCCCCCACACTTTAGCCCTCTATCACATCAACCCCACGGGATCTTTTCTGCCCCACACACTCCGTCTCCTGACCAAGACTGAAACCTGACTACTGTCCTGTGGACCCCACCCTGATGTCCCCAGCTATGCCAACCACACGTGCTGTGACCTAGCCTCTTCAGCTGCAGCCAGAAAGGCAGCTGGGCAGATGCCAAGGAGGGAGGGTGAAGGAGGAGGTAAGATTCCTGAGTGCAGGGGAAAGGGCTCTGAGAGGGCAGTGACTCCACTGGGTCACACCGCAGGGGCGTGCCAAGTCACCAGCCTTCCCTACTCAGCCTCGTGGAGCCCATTCCACACTGCAGCCCACAGTCTTGGGAAGAGGTCAGGGCCAGGTAAGTGTGCTAAGGGAGGCGGCAGGAGGAGGCTCAGGTGTCCACCCTCTCTCCTGGAAACCAGGATCTCACAAAGGCCCTTTGGAGCCGGCTCCTTCCCCTCACCTTGATGAAGCAGACGGTAGTAGGCATGGGAGGGTAGAGCCATAATCTTGTTACTAGGTCGGAGAAGGAAGCCAGGGTCAGAAGCTCCCCAAAGCCCCAAGAACCCAGGGCCCTCTATCTGGTGTCAGGGAGGGGCCAGGAGCAGGGCTCCTGGATGTGGGGGTCCCTTCTCTCAGCCTCAGTTTCCTTCCCTGACAAGTAATGCCCAGAGTTGGCTGTTGGGAAGAAGCATGAAGGTGGGATTTCATTTTTCTCCAAACATCCAAGGACTAGAGAGACCGGACAGCACAAATCCGACCGCTGTGTGCTGAGGTTTGCGGGACACACAAGCCCTCAGATCTAACAAGCCAGGTTCAGAAGTGGGGTGTGCTTCCCTCGAGTGCCCCAGGCCCCCCCTGCTTTGCCACTGCCAGAGGGAGCCTGATACCCGAGCCTCTATGTGGTTACAGCTTCCCCACTGGCCTCACCCTGCAGACAGCGGTGCCTTCTCTGAGAACAGGGCAGGGAAGACGCCGTGATATCTGCTCAATGGGCTGGAGGAGCCTGGTCCTCTGTCAGTGACTGTCCCCTTGTCACCAGCATAGTGGTGAAGTCTGGAATGGGTCTGGACCAGTGTCCTCTAGTGCCCTTGCGTTCACCCAGGCTCCAGGAAACCCACCCTGCAGACCTCCTCTGACATCTCACACACAGGACTGAGAACCAAGCCATGCCGCCAGACAGCTATGTCTGCTTAGCATGCGACTCTTGGGCTCGAGACCAGGCTGGGAGTTGGAAAGGCCACCAACACTGAGCGTACGGGCTGAACATTGGTCCTTGGCCGTTCCGTCCTGACGTTTCAATGACAGTACGTGCTTCCACTTGTACAGGAAGTGACTTTTAAAATCAGCAAAGTAAACTTGCCTCAGACATCACACAAGTGCACACAGGGTTCATTGACAGCACTGCACACACATCCCAAATGACCCTGGGAAGGAAAGCAGAGGTCTGCAGTGCCCACAGACCATGAGTATTCCATGCCGGAGCCATCTGCCTAGGCAGATGAATGGCTGCCTATGGGATGGGGCAGGGCCCATTCTCCCCAGGCAGGGGGACCAGACACTAACCTTAGGCCGCTTCCACCTGACTGTGGGCCCTGGGGTACCCTTATAGTAGAGTGAGTCGTCGGTGGCAGGGAAGTGGGGGTCCTCGAACAGCACCTTCCTGCGCAGACAGGCCCGCTTCAGAGCTGAGTAATTCTGGTCTTCATAGGCCTTTGTGCAGGAGAACATGGTGACCACGTCCCCAATTAGGGGAGGCCCCTAGAAGAGAGGAGAACAAGAAGACCGTCAACCATAGGCACCATAAGTTCCCGCTGAGCACTGACCACCAGACATACTCCCCTCCCAGCAGCATTCCAATATTAAAGGAAAGGAAATGAGGCACAGAGAGGGCTAGAGGCCTGCCCAAGGTCACACAGCTAGTACCTGCTATAGGACAAAGGACACAGAGCGAAGCACGGGCCTCAGCAATTGAGGTTCTCTCCTTTCTAGTGTCTGGAAGGCAATATAGCAGGCCCTCAGGCCACCAGTGCTTGATGTCCAGGGCTGGCCCAGGCCACTCCCACCTCACTCTCCCTATATGTTTAGCCAGCCCTTCCTACTGCTCTGGGACTGAGTCATACAAGCGGCCAGCCCCAGTAGCTTGTGGCCGGTATCGCACCCACAGGACTCGGCTGTGGGCATCTCAGAGGTGTCTTCCTGTTTCATTCCTGTCCAGTGGGGGAAAACCCTGTCACAGGTTGCTCCGAGCTGTCACCCAGTCCCCACCCCAGCACTCTGCCTACTATGTGCACCTCACACTTAGGGAAGGGGCAGGCTCCTAGCACCATTCACTCCTCATAGGGTCAGGAGACCACCCAACACTTTGTACTTTGTACTAAGTTGAAGGGACAGGCACTACACCAGTGTGGTGGGGGAGGGGAGGGAATAGGAGTGGGGATGGGGACACAGCCACCCATCAGGAGTGTTGACAGGGGTCTGGTCTCTCACATTCCATCTTCAACCTCTCCAAATCTACTACACATCCTGGGCTCACCAGGGACAACACTTGTTGCTTTATTGAGGTTCAGGCTGCCCGTGAGAGAAACTGAGGCAGAATTCTGAGAATGGCTTCTGGGCAAAGTTTAATAGCAGAGTTTCATGTAGACGCTGATTCTGGCCGAACTACTCATTTGCTGTGTGACCATGGAAAAGCTCCTCCACCTCTCTGAACCCCTTTCGTTCATCTCCAAGATGGAAACAAGGCTGGTTCAGTGAGAGAATAATGCCATTATGATCAGCCAGGGGCAGAGGGTGGAGGAAGGCGCGCCCAGGGGTCAGGTCTCCTGTCATTCCACATAGACGCCAGCTCTCTGGCACCCACCGTGTGCGAGCCATTGTTTGTGTCTACTGTTGAGAGCAACACCAGGTGGGCATGCTGTCGCCATCTTAGAATGGGGCTGAGGGTCTGTGAGGTGAGGCACCTTACCCATGTTCTCACGGAAGAGGGAGTGGACTGGAACCCAGGCCTCAGGTTGAGGTGGCCCACCTTGGCCTTGGGAGCAAGGACTAGGCAATGAATGTCAGGCAAGTTCCCCACACAACCCTCAACTGAGCCGCAGCCCAAAGGGAAGGAAGGCAGAGGATTCTTCAGGGAAGGGAAGAAACAGGAAGGAAGAGGTGACATGTTCAGTGGACACAGAAAAACAGCAAGGAGGGTCCTTGTCCTGTTGGCTGAGGGTGGGCAATGCCTCCTTGTACTGTATCTGTAGCCACTGTAACCATTCGAGGCTGCTGTGTGACTCGAGCCAACCACTTAACTTCCCTGGTCTCTCCTCTGCCCAAGGAGGAGTCTCCGCTGGCCTTAGGCCTCCCTCAGCCTTAGAGCCCTGGGAAAAGAGAAAGGGGAGGCTGGAAAGCCTCAGGGCCCTTAGGCACCAAACAGGTTCGTCAGCCCAGCAGGCTTTAGCAGCCTGACCTCGGGAAGTAATTTAAGCCTCAAGAATTAAATCAGGGAGCCAGAAATCAGCCACTGTGATTCCAGTATTTCAGATCCCAGAGAGCCCAGAGAGGGGAAACAAGGCAGCTTGACAACACACAGCCAAGATAACAAATGAGGCTTCTGGCTGCTCTCCAGGCCACAGGGAGGTCAACAACACAGGGAGGATCTGTTGGAAGAAGGGATGGGCAACCGGAAGACACCGGGCGACGGGGAGCAGAGGTGGGCAGGCAAGGAGGGCATGGGTAGACGGGAGTGGGTCACCAACAAGGCTCGGGCACACCTGTCATCCCCCTCATCCCTGCCAGGCAGGCCAACCCTGGCCTCCTAGAGTTCTTCTGGGATCTGGGACCCGGCCTTTAGCTACTCAGCCCCCCACTCTGACCCCATGTGGTACACCCAAGGTGTCACAGACTCTGCAGACTCTCCCCATAACTTCAGGTACTCTCTCAGAAGGCAAAATACAAGCAGGAAGGCAGGAGACCCAGATTCACACAGCCTCCTGTCTACTCAGGCCCATCAGTTTCCTTACCTGGGTTAGAGCTGGACAAAGCCTTGTGGATAGTGGGGATGCAGAGACAGGATGTTAAGGACAGGCTGGGCCTCCCAGCTGTCTGCTCTCCAAAGCTTCTCTTTCCCACCAGTCTCACCCTGCATCCTTTACCCTGTGACCCACATTCTTGTAGGGGCCTCAAACTGTGAGCTAAGGGCATTTGCATAAGCCTCCCCTTCACAATCTTGCCTTGGCCATCTGGAGCCCCCAGGAGCCCAGCGCCCACTTGGACACTCCTTGCCGGTTTTCCCAGCCCACCGTCGGAGGATAGGGCCTACATCAAGTGTTTTTGCTGCACCACCACCACCACCACCCCCATTCAACAGTGAGGCACTGGGATTCAGTAATCAGATTCAGGTCCCAGTACCCACCTGGCTGTTCACAATTCTAACTGGGCATGCAAAGCTCTCTTCTGGCCTCCACAGGCACTAGGCATGCCCGTGGCACCCAAACATACATGCTGGGGGTGGGGGTGGGGGAACCAAAACAAAACAAACAAAAAACCACTCACAGACATAAAAAGAAACCAAGATAGAGGAGGGGGATGGGGCTCTAAATGAAGTAGGTTTCAGTTCGCACTGGAGCCATCTGGAGCCACCCACCTCTGCCCACTGGACCAGGCATCCGTTTGCTTCCTGACCTTCCTGATGGCTGTGTGCCAGCTGTGGGGCCCACACCCCACTGCCCAGGCTGAGCTGACTAGGGCCCTGCCCTTCAGGCACTGTGACTGAGCCTGGGTAACAGGGCCCCAGGGCTGGACTAGCTGGAGGCCTGCGTAGGCCACACAGCCTACAGGGTCTTTTGTCAGAAAGAGAAACTTCTAGATGAAGAAACAGCGGAGCCAGGACAAAGAACCAGAGGACAGGCTGAGCAGGAGTCCAATAGCAGGGGCAGACAGAGCACCAAGAACAGCCGAGGCCCAGCTAGAGGAGCCACACCCAGTCAAGCAGCCCGGTCCTAAAGTTCTGGTCACTGAGACACTGCCAGGGCAGACAAACAGATCAGTGGAGTGGAGCAGAACAGAATCTACACAGTCCACAGGTATAAAGGCAGCTGACTCATGGCTTGGTGCACTGAGGAGAGAACCACTGTTTCAATGATTGGTAGGACACTTGCTCTCCACACGGAAGAAGAGCAATCTTGACCCTACCTCACACCACACCCAGAACCAACCCCAGGAAAACAGCAGTGGAACTCCACCCCTGGGGCTGCCTGCAATCAGCATAACATAGCTGAAGAACTGGCTCAGCCTTTAAGAGCACTTGGTGCTCTAGCAGAGGACCCAGGTTTAGTGGCTCACGATCATCTGTAACTCCAATTCCAGGTGGTCCAATTCCTTCTTCCAACCTCCACAGGCACTAGACACATGCTTGGTACACAAGACAAACACGCAGACCAAACACCCATACACGTAAAATAAGTTAACAATAAAATTAAAATAAACAGCAGTAACAAAACCAGCAGAAAGTAAGAGAAAGAGTGGCCCCAAACATCCAGCAAATAGAAGAAAAGGTGCTGGGCTTCATGGATCAGCAAGAAAGTACAAGTTAAGACCAGAGCAAGACAGCAGCGCATCCTACTAGGAGGGTTAGAGCGGGAAGCACCATGGCACGCTAGCTCACACGTGTCCAGAGCACAGGCTGGGTTCGAGGCTAAGTAGCACAGTGATGTGCTAGCATATGTGAGCCCACTAGAGTCCATGCTCAAAAACAAAACAATGACACGTCAGGTGGAGCTGTGACACCTGGCAGGGGTGACACCTGGCAGGGGTGGACATCTGCAGTGACTCTGCAAAGCTGCCTGAGGCCCTGCTGATTGGAGCAACACATGTTCGCTGTCTAGGTCGTTTATTATAGTCTCACTCTGAGACCGTATCAACCATGTCCCAAGACCCAGAGAGACATAAGAGTATTGAGCACAGACTTCTTTTCAAAGACTTTATTTGTAACCCGTGAACTCCTGATCCGCTACTGCCCAAGTTCGAGAATCCCAGACATCAAAACCTGAACTGGCACAATAGAATCCGGCATGTTGAAATCAGAAACTATTCAAGGACTATCAATAAAGGACTGGGTGAGAGGGTTTGCTCTTGTTATCTTCAAGTAATAGAAAACAAACCCACGGTGTTATACAACCCCACGGATGGAGCGCACAGGCATGGCGTTCAACAACAGGAGCATGACTTTGACTACATGATTTCATTAGATCACATTGAAAAGCACGGCCAAATTGCCCTGATACCAAAGCCAGAAAGGAAAGTTACAGGCAAGCTAGAGAGGAGCTCAGAGGTAAAGGGCACCTTCTGCTCTCTCAGGGGACCTGAGTTCTGTTCCCAGCACCCACAAGGGGGCTCACAACCACCTACAATTTCAGCTCCCAGGGATCTAATGTGTTCTTCTGTCCTCTTCCAACATCGCACTCACGTGCACATACCCTCGCATATACACATACATGAAAAGAAAAAAGCAAGAGAGTTTTAGGTCAGAGGTTTCTGAGGAACACAGACACAAAACCTGGCGTTCCAGCAGCAGAATCAATTACTATGTGTGTTTATATGTTACAAAAAAAAGCCTTAACAAAGGACTAGGAACAGAAGTCCCTGGCACCTGAAAAGGACGCTCAGTGTGACCCAGGGGCTGGAAAGAAGAATGACTCAGTAGTAACAGTGGAGCTGAGTGTGACGAGGCCAGCTCAAGCTATAGAGTCAAATGCTGTCTCCAAAGACAGATGGAAGCCATACAATCCTCTTGTCAAGTATGAGGAAAACGCTGGAGAACACTCGGCATCAAATCCGAGAAGTAATGCTCAGAATTAAATAGTAAAGAAGATAGACGAGGAGGGTAGCACACAAAACCCAGGTGTGCTTCTAGGCAAACAACAAACTACCCAAAAAAGAAAGAGCGAATCCCATTCACAGTAGCTACAGAAAGAAAACAAAGTAAAACTGCCTCAGAATAAATGTAAGCAGGGAGGTGAAAGCCTTCACAGTAGAACTGTAACAGAGGGGAAAGGGATACAATAAATGCTACATAGTCCACGTTTATGCCCTGGAAGAAACAATGTGGGGGCAGCACTATGCTATCCCATTCAGCACAATGCCAAAGACTTCCTCACAGACAGAAAACAGAACCCTAAAACTCACAGGAACCCACAGAAGAGCCTTGAACAGCTTAAGCTACTGCTCTGACAAGACATCACGGCCAAAAGCAAGTTGGGGTGGAAAGGATTTATCTGGCTTATACTTCCACATCACTGAAGGAAGTCAGGGCTGGAACTTAAACAGGGCAGGAGCTGATACAGAGGCCATGGAGGGGTGCTTCTTACTGGCTTGCTCCTCCTGGCTTTCTCAGCCTGCTTTCTTATAGCATCCGGGACCATCAGCTCAGGGACGGCGCCACCCACCATGGGCTGGGCTCTCCCACATCAATCACTAAGAAATGCCTTACATCCTCATCTTACGGAGGCATTTTGTCAGTCGAGGTACCCTGCTTTCAGATGACTCTAGCTTGGGTCAGGTTGACATAAACTAGCCAACTCACACACACACACACACACACACACACACACACACACACACACACACACACACACACACCGTGGCACTGGGCATGATGAGACCAGGAACAAAGAGTCAGAAGACTCCTGAGAGACACAGCCAGAATACAGCAAATACATAGGCGAATGCCAGAGCAAACCACTGAACTGAGAACGTCCCCCGTTGAAGGAATCAGAGAAAGAACTGGGAGAGCTTGAAGGGGCTTGTTCACTCCATATGAACAACAATGCCAACCAACCAGAGCTTCCAGGGACTAAGCCACTACCCAAAGACTATACATGGACTGACCCTGGACTCTAACCTCATAGGTAGCAATGAATATCCTAGTAAGAGCACCAGTGGAAGGGGAAGCCCTGGGTCCTGGTAAGACTGAACCCCCAGTGAATGTGATTGTTGGGGGGAGGGCAGTAATGGGGGGAGGATATGGAGGGGAACAATCATATAGAAGGGGAGGAGGAGGGGTTAGGGGGATGTTGGCCCGGAAACCCAATTTAAATGTAAATAAGAAATACTCAAGTTAATAAAGATTAAAAAAAAAAAAAAGAGTCAGAAGACTACATACATGTTTAAAGTTCATTGATTTGCAGCAAAGGTCTCAACATCACCCAGTCAAGATTCCTGTCAAGGGGGTGGAAACAGGGAAACACACATGCAACGGAATATAGTTAGACCCTAATTTCACTTATGCAAAATCCAGCTTAAATGCATCAAAGACTAGAAAACTATTTAGTGTAAAACCACCAGAGGAAAATGGGGAAACTGCATGATGCAGGTCTGGGCATATTATTCTTTCTTTCTTTCTTTCTTTCTTTCTTTCCTTCCTTCCTTCCTTCCTTCCTTCCTTCCTTCCTTCCTTCCTTCCTTCTTTTGATATGATCTCAAAAGCGCAGAAGACAAAGGCAAAAAGTAGACGAACAGACTGACATCAGACAACAAAGTTTCTACACAAAGTGATCCAAGGAGCGAAAACAGCTCACAGCACGTAGAGCCTACTTCTGATAGGAGACTGATTTCTAACGTAATGAGGAGCTCGACTCAGTAGCTGCATAGCAGACACTCGGCTAGAAAAGAGGCAAAAACCTAAACAGATGTTTCTCAGAAAAGAAATATGAACGACCATCGCATATATGAGTAACAGTTCAACATCAGTAACCATCAGGAAAAACAAATTAAAACCAGAAGACATGCTCTTTCACACCTGGTAGAGTCCTTAAAAGACTGGGTGAGGATGTAGACAGCAGCAGTGTGTGTGCACCTGTAATCCTAGGCAGGAGGATCACAAGTTCTAAGTCAGCCTTGGCTATATACTAAAGCCACTCATAAAAGAATCTAAAATAGGACTAGCCTGGGCCAGCAATCCCATCCCACCCGTGGGCTCACAATCCTGAAGATATGAAATCAACCCAAGAGACCATCCTCACAGCAGAATTCACTCAGAGATGGGAACAAGTATCCACCAACAGGCGGATGGATAGTGAACGGTGGACAGGGGCTGGGGTGTAGCGCAGTAGGTAGAGTGACTCCCAGAGATACGCAAAGTGTGTGCCTGTAGACACAACACTAGGGAAAGAGAGACAAGCGGAGTCAGAGTTCAAGGACAGACTCTACTATGCAGGAAATTCAAGACCAGCCCTGTCTTAAACAAAACAAAACAAAACAAAAACAAAACAAAACAAAACAAAACAAAACAAAACAAGGGCCGGTGAGATAGCTCAGGGTAAAGACCTTTGGCCTGAGTTCAACTCCCTGAACCCACATAAAGGGAAGGACAGAGGGAGGGAAGGAGAGAGGAAGGGGGTGAGAACTGACTTCATAGAGTTGCCCTCTGACCTCCACACACCTGCTGTGCCATACATCCACTCCCACACAACAACAATAAAACAAATATTAATGCATTTTTAAAATTCGGTGTACCTCACCTGTAATGGCTACTGTATCAGGCCGTTTTCTGTTACTGTGATAAACATCTGAGATAACTGACTTTTAGAGAGAAAAGTTGCTATGACTCACAGTCAGAGTGATTTCAACCCATGACGGGGAACCCTTAAATTCAGGCCTCTTGTGGGGCTGGAAAGCACTGTTAGGGACCCCTAGGTGAGGCAGAACCTCAAAGTCCAGAAAGATTTCAAAGTGAAAGCAATTTGGATTCCTCAGTCCTCTTCACAAGCCTATCCTTGGTAACATAAAGACAACCCCACCTCCAAACGGCTCTGACACCCAAACCCTTAGCACATGGGGAACATTCCAGATCCAAACCATGTACTATCTTTGCTATCCAGTGTACTCAGAACTGCTAACCCCCCGAGGCAATCCAGGCAAAGAGGGGCCCAGGGTGGCAGATATGCTGTAGTCAGTGATCTTGGGGTGGGGGTCGACACACTGTGGTTGGCGCTTTCAGGCAGGAGGCAGGTTACAGCAGACAGAGAATGCCGGTTACTCTCTGAGATGAAGCATGAGGTGTGGGATGTGTCTCCATGTTAGACAGAGAGGCCAGAGTGCGTGTATAAGGTCCCAGGTTCTATCCCCAGCACTGTGAGCAGGGGCGGGGCAAGACCACTTTAATCAGATTCTTAGTGTATCTATTTCTTCGTCCTGTGGTCTTTGTCTGCAGGCTGCCCCCAGCCCTCCAGCTCTCTCTGCCGAGGAAAGCAAGTGTGAAGGAAAAGCAGGCTCAGGCCACCGGGCTTCCAGGCTTCTGGCTGTAGAGACTTCAGGCTGTGGAGCTGAGGCAGCCAGGCCTAAATGAGTCACCCAACCAACGCCAGGCAGGCTGGCACCCACACTGGGAAATCCTGTTCTGCTCCCTTCCCCTTATCATTTCTGTTGGTGTCCAATTCCCTCCCCACCCAGCGACAGTGAGCTCCCGACACACTCCCAGCCCGGTGGTCCCCTTCTTCACCCCTTAGAGCTGGAGGGCAGGGACAGGCACATGGAACACTGAGTCTGAGCTAGCCCTAAGGGATGGAGGTCCAGGAGGCTTGGAAGCCTCCACACAGAGAGAGGGAAAAGTGCTCTTGGCTCTGGGTGGCCCTGAGTCACAGGCCTGACCCCACAGCTGTTCCTCATTTGGGATTCAGGTTCTGCTGAGGGTGTCATAAGTAGGCAAGAGCTTGGGAGGCCTCTATAAGCAGGAGGATGCTGGAGTGGGGTGGGGTGGGGTGGGGTGGGGTATTTCGGTCCCTGGGTTCCTGTGGACTGTGGGTAGTGACAGGAGGAAGCTGAACATGTGGGCAAAAATGTGAGGAGAGGCTTCCTGCACAGGCTCTGCCACTGTTTTGAGTTCTCAGACTCACTTTCCAGGAAAGCCCTCGGCCTGGGCAAACCAGGACAGAGGGTCACCCTTCCGAACCTCACAGCCTAGCACCATATGCTGTGGAGAGACACTGACAGGGGAGTAGGGCGGGGAACGGGGCGTGCAGTGTGTGTTCCCAGCAAAGGAGTGTGTCCTACCAGGGTGAGGTGGGGACAGGATGCTGGCAGCTCAGGATACAGGGGTGCTTCTCACTCACCCCCCCGCCCCACCCCCTCCAAGACAGACAATCTGATGAAAAGGCTTGATCTGGTCATGTGACTCCAGCTCCTCCGCCCTCTCTGGCTTGTAGGTTCTTACCATGGATGGATGGATGGCGGGGTAGAGAATGCTTTGACACATGGTTTCTAATCTGGTGGGCTTGTCATCAGGACAGTCACCCCCAGGTTTCCCCCATGTGCATGGGCAGGCTGTGGCCCTAACTCCACCTCCTTCCAGAGGTGAGGGTTCGAAACCCAATGAGAAGTGGTACCCAATCCTCAGATGGAGAAACTGAGGTGCCCTTTCTCAACTCAAGTTCCTGTACATCTGTAGAAACAGACTGGGCTGCTTCCACTGCCCAGAGGGAAGGGGAGAGAACATTCAGGGTAGAGGCAGGAACCTGTCCTATGTCAGGGCCCAGTTCTGCCTGGCAAACCACCTCGTTCCCAGGGTCCTGCCCCTGTACCTGCTCAGTGCTTGGACAACAGGAGTCAGACAAAACCGTGCCCCAGAGGTCAGCTGGAGAGACAGAGACCCCAGGAGGGCCTAGGCCTGCTCTGGTGTGTGTGAGGAGCCTAATGTGTGGACCTCAGAAAGGTGTGGGGGCAAGAAGGAGCATGCTAGGAGGAAGAAACCAGTTAGGCCAGGCTGAAGGCCAGGGTGTGGAGGAAAGGGAAGACAGAAGTAGGAGCAAGCAAGCCCAGAAGTCCAGGCCCAGGATGTAGAGAAGCTGAAGGGAGACTCGGACCAGGCTGCACTCAGAGAAGTACCTGACGTGACAGTGTTGGTTGTGGGAATGAAAAGTAAGTCATGGCCTGCAAGCCAGGGCGCCCTGGGGTCAACTGGGCTCCCTCCTTGGAGACTGCAGGCTCCTAGGTTGACAGACCGGGTGTTAAGGTGAGTGGTGTGTGGGTGACCCTTCCAGGCCCTGTGCGCTGCTGGGAGCTGAGTGCCGTAGCACTTGGACGCAGAGTCCCTGCCCCATGCCCAGGAAGACAAACTGAAGCTCGCAATACCAAGCCGGAGTTGGCCTAAAATGCCACGCTGCTAAAACAAGGAGTAAGGACCAGGAGGGGCCAGGCAGGTCAGCTCTACAAACTAAGGCAGCCTGCCTCCTCACCTCACACCCATTCCCACCCAGCAGGCCTAAGTATTCTCTCAGGCACTTGTTTTGCTGTTATTGTTTGTTTTTTGTTTTGTTTTGTTTTGTACTGTTTCTTTAACAGTCTCATCTTTTAGCCTTAGCTGGCCTAGGATGGAACCGGATAGATAGACCTCAAAAACTGCCTGCCTCTGTGCCCCAGTCCCCACTCCAAGTGCTAGAGTTAAAGTCACAGGCCACCACACCCGGCTTGGCTTACCTGCCTCTTAAAAGGTGTTGGTGAAGGTCCCAGGACCAGCCCTGCACTAGCTGTACTGAATGCACGACTCGCACGGGCTACACTCTACCCTCAAGCCGTAGCACAGTCCTAGCAGGATGAGATCTAGTCCCTGGGGTGACCTCAGGGACACAGTGAGAGTCCCCTCTTCTGATATCACTAGGTTCTGGCTCCCATGGACTCAGGCTGGGCACCAGGGCCAGAAACAAAACAGTCCCAGGCCTGTCTGAAAGGAAGCAGGCACAGGACACATTCAGTCACTGAGAATAACCTTAAGAGATATCCAGGACCTAGATTAGGAAAACCAGCCAATGTAAGCCCCAGGGAGTTGGTGGTGTAGGAGTGGGGTTGGGGTTGGGGAGATGGGGGAGATTCTGCCAAAACACTACAGTTATTTCTTCCCTGATAATGACTGGCGAAAGCATCCACATAGGAATCCGTAGCCCCTGTGGGCCTCTCATGCACTTGAAGCTTGAAGATGGATAGGGATGGGTCCTAACAGTAATGGCGCTTGTTACCCAAATCTAAGGACCCGAGTTCCATGCCCACCACTCACAGGTAGAAGGAGTAAGCACAATGTCAGAACCATGGCCCCTGACCTCCACTCACCACCCACAGCACGTGCCCAGCCAGGCACAAGCCCCCTGTGCACACATAAAACGTAACATAAATAAAAACAGAGCCAGAGGGAGGCAGAGAGTGCAGAAGAGGAAAAGGAATGAGCCCATGGACCAGAAACTGGGGTGACTCAGGTGCAAGGAATGTCAGCAGCCCGCACCAGCCGGAGGAGACGAGGAACAGGGTCCAGCCTGCATTTCAGTCCCACAAGGCTCATCTCAGACTTCTGACATTCCGGACCAGGGAAGAATGAAGCCACACTGTCTTAAGCCTGACTTTCTGGCCTCTTGGGTTCTGCGATTATAACGGAAAAACATCTCTGAGGAACAGGGGTGAGTGACGGGGCCCGACTGCTCCCTACTTCTTGGAGGAACTGCCCCCCAGTGAAACATGAAGTCCCATTATAGTTGCTAGTGAGAAGTCATGGAGTCCTACCTCAGCCTAACTGGCAGAAGTCATCCAGGGAGGGAGAGAGGGTACCATAGCACAGGGATGGCTGACTAGGCCGGAGCGGACATATGAGCAGATCCCCAGCCTTTGTCCCACGCCTGTGCACACCTGACAGTGATGGACACCTTGATGTCCATGAATGGGCCCTGGTCTGTTCTGGCCACTGACACCTTCTATACCTGACCAGGTGCCCCACTGAGACATAAGGTCACAGGATGCTCTCACAGACAACTCTGGGAAACCTGGAGTCCCAACGACCACGGTCCCAACAATGACAACAGGGTGTGGCAGCTCAGCCCTCACTGGGCAGCAAAAACACATTGTACAACCTTATATCCAAGCTCAGGAACGGGCTTCAGGAGGTCCAGATTGGTACCCCAAAAGCATGTGGCCCATTTTTGCCTTTAGTGAACAAAGAAAGACAGAGCCTTGGAACTAAAGGAGGCTGGTAGTTCCACCTGGTCTGAGGCAAGGTGGCCTCACTACTGACAGAAGAGGCTACCAAGGGGGAGTTGGAGGCCAAGTCTGGGGACCTCAGGGAACTAGAGGAAAACGAGAATTGAAAGGGTAGGGAGATGTCTGGAGGACTTGGGGAGCTGGGAGGGGCCCCTCAGGCACTGAGAGATAGGGGAGAGGAGGGCTCAATCAGCAAGACCAGCTACAGAGCCTGGCAGCAGCTGCCCAGCCTACAGAGATACTTGGAGAAGGTCTAACAGGCTGCTGTCTGTAACTGGGGACAGCCAGGACTCATACCCATGAGCCCTTTGCAAGACACACCTAAGGTATCCCTCAGCTGACCTACCCTGCTTCTCTCAGGGCACAGGGGGATGATGTTGGTGGCTAAAAGACTTGGCCAATCTGACAGAGAACACCGAGCAGGAACTTAGAAATAATTTGCAGGTCTTCTTGTTCATTAAAGCCAAGAAGGCCTCCCACTTCAATAGGAAAAACAAAAACAAAAAGCAAACACCACAAAACAAAACAACAACAACAACAACAACACCGCTGTCCAGTCCTTTTGTCTGAAAATGAAGGGAGCTCTCTTTACTCAATGAAGGGACCAGTGGTAATGGCTGTCAACTAGCTACCAAACACCTTGTAGTAAACGGCCTAAGTGACCAGATCTAATGTCACCACCATCTTCCCTAAGTCTCTGTGACAAGGTATTACTTAGCCTCACTCCACACACCAGGAGAAACTGAGTCACAGGCAAAGTTCTCTGTTTCAAGGCAAGCAGGAAAACAAGGAGCCAGTCTTAAGGACAAAGAAGATGGGCCCTTCAGGCAAGAGGGTGGTAAAGAGTGGCCTCCTAGTACCCTCTGAGGGGACAAGGAAGGGCTCCTTTTGGGGGAACCAGATCTCAGAGCCATCCTAAGAGCTTTCAGGGTAATTAGAGTAGAATAAGACAGAGACAGCACAGGCTTCTAAGAAGCCCACAGATGTCCCACCGAAAGCCACCAGTGCTCAACTGCCACCTATCTGGTACCGTTTCTGAGGCAGCCAGCTGCTCTTACCCAGCAATAGTCCTGTGAAGCTTCCCCCAGACCTCCCACTCCTGTTCTGGGAGCACCAACAGATCCTCTCCTGTCTTGCCACACCTGCACTGGGTGCTGAGAAGAGACGGGGTCTGGGGGGTGGGGCTTTCCCTGCTGTAACCTCTATAACACCGCTCCCCCAGGGTAGCCAAAGATGGCCCTTGTCAGACGCACCCACCTTCCAGACTGGCATTCAACTTCACACCTCTGTCTTTGTCCATGCTCTTTCCTGGTCTGACTGTTCCGTAGTTTGGACTCTCTGGTCCTTGCTTCACTGTGTTGGACTTTTCTAATCCTTGCTAAGGTGCCCTGTCAGCTCCCAGGCAAGCATGGCCCCTGCCTGGTTCTTGGCTCTGCCTTATTCTCATCACACAAGTCAGGAGCTCATCTGTTGACCCACCATCCTCTCAGTGGGAAGAGAAGCCTCTTAGGGTAGGCTCCACCCAGGTTTCGGCTCTGACCCAGCCTGGGGCAACTGCAGCAGTTGGGCCCACCATACCAGACCCCTCCCTCTGCCCCTCTTCATCTCCACCCAGAACACTAAGCCTACAGCCAGGAACAGCCAGGATCCTGGGAGGCCTCTGCCCCCTCTGCCCCCCCGCCCCCCCCCCTTACAAGGCAGAGCATCCCAGGAAGATGTCCCTGGACACTTAGCTACCCTGGGCATTGGCTGAGTGTCCCACGCTCCTGCACGCAGGAGATCAGGGCTTGTGTCTTAGGGTCCTGGGTGCCAATTCTGGCTGGATCATCGTAGAGGGAGGCTGCCTTCCTTTCTGCTGCTGGGGCTCATCTGTGTGAAGTCTGGGGCTGACTCTTACCAGGGAAGACTGCCAGGGGAAAATTGAGCACCTGTTAATGCCTTTCAGTCCTACTCCACCCATGGGCCCCTCTAGGAAAACCTTTCCTACACCCCCTCAATCCTGAGGGCTGGAGCTAGGACCCTGAATACTCTCTGGGAAAAGCCAGGTTCTGCCAGACCCGCCTTGCTCCCAGCACCACACATCCAGTCCTGAAGGCAAGGAGAGAGGCCTGCATTCAACTAGGAGATTGTGGTCAAGAAGAGGGGAAGGGTCATATATCTGGATCTTTGGCCTCATGCCTACTCCAAGCCATGGGATGAGGACATCTAGAAAGGTTAGAAGGTTTAATGGGTTGAGGGGCACAGAGGTGAGGACAGGAAAAGGGACCTGTAAGGAAGATTAGAAAGTCAAGCACACCCCAGCGAATCTGTACTGGGAACACGGCCTCAGAACACCCAGAGAGAGGTGAGGTTGGTCCTTCACTCAGGGTTGCAGGTGGAAGTGGGAATGAGCTCAGGGACCAGGGCAGATCTTTGGGGGATGGGGGTGGGGCTCAGCCTCCTAGGCCTGCAGGCCAGGGCCCAACTCCCAGCCCTGAATCCGCGGGACATACAACCCCTGCTCGGATTCGTGCTTCCGAGGCACGCACTGGCCCGCGCTGCACCTGCACACACACCCAAACGCACACTAATGTGCGCTCGCACACGCCTCCCTCCGCGCAGCGCCTCCTACCTGCCGCGTCGCCGCAGCTGGAGCCGGACTCCTGAGATGCAGGGCACGGTGCGGGCACTGGAGCGGAGGTTGGATCTGCCCGCGCCACAGCCTGGGACTCTGCGGGGAAACGCTGCCCCGGCAGCCCGCAGGCAGGGGCGGGAACTTGGACCCCGGGGCTTCGGTCTGTCCCGCCCCGCCTCGCAGCCTCCTCCCATTGGAGGCCAGAGGCGTGGTCTCGCGGGGCGGGGCGGGAAAGGGGGGGTTGTTGCGCATGCGAATTGGAGAGGCCGTTCTCCCCGAGGCCGCCCGGATAGTGCTGGCTCCGAACTGGGAGGGTGGCCCTGACCCAGCGCTCCTTCCTCCCCATTCTAGTGTTGTCCGCAATAGGAGAGCATCTCGGGATGTTGGCTGCCTAGCTCGCCATTGGCCTTAGCGGACCCGCGTGCCCCACCAAGTCCTGGCAGAGAATGTTGGCTGATTTGGGGTATGCATCTCAGGCGGGATCAGACAGGGCCAAGGCAGGGCAGCTGAGAATGGGAGGACCCAAGGAGATGAGAACCCCTCCCTTTCCGTTTGTATATTCACACCCATTCCCAAGATTTTAGCTGGAGAAGAGTAATGTAGGCCCTGGTGAGGTGCCCAGAGGGTCCCAGTCAGTTAAGGAAAGTTGGCCCTGCCCTGTCCTGTCCTATCCTGTCCTGTCCTGTCCTGTCCTGTCCTGTCCTGGGCATTTATCTGCTCCCAGTGCAGACTGAAGAAGCGGCAGGGTCCAGATTTTTGACTCTCTTTTGACTGCCTTCAGAATGCTCTGGAACACACTAGCCTTGGTTTCTTACTCTATAAAGTGGGAACTGGGATCCTGCAGGCCAGGCTGTTTGGAGGAATACTGTAGGGATTTATGGATGACCAAGGCTGGCCAACAGTAGGCTGGGTCCCTCCAAGGCCACAGAGACAACACTTGTCTGATTGCTCATCGTGCTGGCTGCTGGCCCACCTCAGAGGTCAGAAACTCAGGCCCACTCATCTCTCGAGCTTCCTGGTCTCTGTTAATGATTACTTCAGTCACCCTGCGTTCTACCTCACCTCTGTCTCTGGCCACCCAAGTGTAGCTCCATCTGAGCAGAGTTTTCAACGTGATGCTGTCCTCCAAGCACAATGTTCCAAGACTGTACTAGGTTTCGCACTCTATCTCCCTTAGTCCTGGTCTGTGGCTAGCCCAGGGTTTTTTATATTCGTTCCATCCCCACAGAAAAGCACTTCCAGTGACCACACACAGCCTCAACATGTCTCTGCCCAGGGCCCTTGACCCACAAAGCAGATCTGGATCCAAGGTTCACTCCACCAGTTACTGGGCAAGTTCTATATCCTTTCATGGTCTCAGTTTCCATGTCTGTAAAATGGGCTTTCCAGGAGAAGCACATGGTGACTGTGGGGGCAGAAAAGTCAAAAGGTTCAGTCAAAATCCTCAAGCAAGGAAGTAGGCAGCATTGCCTCTGGCAGAGCACCTCTCATATCTTCAGAGACAGAACAGGGGTCATGTCTGGAAAAGTGTGTTCTTCAAAACCATAGTATTCAGAGAATTCCCTGACTCTCTTCTATAGCTCAGAGTATGAAGCCAGGGGAGGGGTATCATGTGTTGGTTTCATTCACGGGCTCTGCCTTGACTCCTTAGCTGTGGGCCTTAGACGTGAGACCCGCACTGCGGAACCCCCATAGCAGCACCCAAGCTGCAGTTGTGGTGGCTGATTGGCTTGACTCCTGGGAGTCCTTCTGGGGGCCTCTAGCTGCCACTGTCATCCAGCCTGGCCTGCTCATTTTGTAAAGATTAGTGTCTCCAGCAGCAGAGACACACTGTAACCTGGCGATTAGTCCCAGGTGCCTTAGAGCCCGGCTTAGCCTGGGAGGCCTGTCTCAGAGCCCATCTCTGGCAGTTTCCACCTTCCTGACGGATGTGGCAAGAAACCTAGAGAGATGGCGACCTGCCGAGGGCATCTGGACTTGATGAAGGGAGCAGTTTTCTGATCCTTGGGGAGCAGAAGATCAAGACGTGCCAGGAAGAGCCCGGCTGCCTAACAAGGCTTTCTGAGGGGCGGGTGATGCATCTTTGCCAATGTGTTGGCCTTAGGACCCTGCCAATTGGTTTTTATGAGCTTAGTCATCTAATGGTGCCATTAAAGAGCCTGATGGTAGGTCTTTTCCCATTAAATTCTCACAGTTATTAGCCCCACTTAGCCAATGACAGACCTGAACTCAGGGAGATGCCCCGGGTCACAAAATTAGTAAATAGCAGAACCAGGATCCAGACCTACCGAACTATGCTGGTTCTGTCTAGTCTTGTGTTGGATCTCTCCTTCTCCTTCTCCTTCTCCTTCTCCTTCTCCTTCTCCTTCTCCTTCTCCTTCTCCTTCTTCTCCTCCTTCTCCTCCTTCTTCTCTTTCTCCTTCTCCTTTTCTTTTTTTTTCTCTTTTTCTTTCTTCTTCTTCTTTTCCTTCTTCCTCTCTTCCTTCTCCTCCTTCTCCTTCCCCTTCCCCTTCCCCCTCTCCTTCTCCTTCTCCTTCTCCTTCTCCTTCTCCTTCTCCTTCTCCTTCTCCTTCTCCTTCTCCTCTCCTGGCTTTCAGAGAAAGGACATCACTGTGGGCTCCTTGACTTTCTGTCCAACCTCTACTTAAATTCCCTTGTAACTGGGAACTCATTCCTTCCAGGGATAGCCCTATCCCTCCTACTTGTCAGAATCTCTTATATCCCAACCCATTCTAACCTAGCTCTGCAGAGCTGTACGCCCCTGTGCCCAGGAATGGAATTGTCTCTGCACAGGTCAGTAACACTGTCATTACTGTTCCTGAGTAATAATAGTGTTACATTGTTTCCCGGGTAAACTCATAATGATCGTTTCCTCTTTCTTCCTTCCTTCCTTCCTTCCTTCCTTCCTTCCTTCCTTCCTTCCTTCCTCCCTCCCTCTCTCTCTCTTTCCTCCTCTTCCTCTTCCTCTTCCTCTTCCTCCTCCTCCTCCTCTTCCTCCTCCTCCTCCTTTGTTTTTAATCATTTTGGCTAGCTGAGGACTCCCAGGTTTACATGTTTCCTCCACCTCAGCCTACTAAATGCTGGGGACTATTGGTGGTATTGTGGAAATATCCCCACATAGGCTCATGTGTTTAAACACTTGGTCTCCAGCAGATGGCGCTGTTTGGAAAGGCTGTAGAACTTTCAGGAGGTGATGCCTCAAAGGGGGAAGTAGGTCAGACTTTGAACCTTCTAAGGCTTTGAGATTTTACAACCCCGCCCCTGTCCACTCTGTGCTTCTTAACTGTGGACTCAGTGTGGCTAGCCACCTTGTATGTCCTTTCTCAAACTGTCAGTCAAAAAAAAAAAATCCCTTTTCTAAATAGCAGCTGTCAGTGGTGCTTTGTTGTAATAAACCTGAGCAAGTCATTTGGAATTGTTTTGCAAGAGCAATGTGGGAGAGTAGAGAACATACTAGAAAGGTGTAGGCAGAGCTCGAAGGGACATTGTGATCGGAGTTTAGAGGATGAGACGCCAAGGGTAATATGGACGCCCAGTTCATAAGGTTTCAGAAGGGGATTAAGACTCTTAACAGGAATTGGGCTAGAATCCATTTGTATTACATTCCAGTTAAAATCTCGGTATATCCTGCTCACGTTTCAGACATCAAGGTAAGCCAAACTAAAACAAAACAAAACAAACAAAAATATCCAGTGAACTAATTTGTTCAATAGGGCAACTTCCAAGACAGGAAATAATAATAACCAGGCTCTGTCACAGATGCTGCTCACTGCCCTTGTCTAGGTCTGCAGTGAGAAGAGGAACAGTGGAGCAGAGAGATAGGAACATAGTGTGGTTTGGTGGTGGACAGGAGCGAGCTTAAGGTTTCAGGCAAGGCCGATGCAAGGGCAGCTGTTGAGAAGATTGTCCCCATCAAAGAGAGAACCTAACTCTGTGCCTTGGGATGATTGGAAAAGAAGAGTCTCGAGCTGGAGAGATGGCTCAGAGGTTAAGAGCACTGACTGCTCCTCCAAAGGTCCTGAGTTCAATTCCCAGCACGTGGTGGCTCACAACCATCTGTAATGGGATCTGATACCCTCTTCTGGTGTGTCTGAGGACAGCTACAGTGTACTCATATAAATAAAAATAAAACAGAAGAAGAGTCTCTAAAGGCAAGACCTTGCCCACCAGAAGAGCCATCATATGGAAATGCAAACTCCCTTCCAAGGAGAGAACCTGCACTGAGAACCCTGAAGAAGGAAGGGAGTTTTAGTTTGCCTCCTTGTTGCTCTGATAAAAACTGTCATAAGCAAAGGCGGCTTGGAGTGGAAAGGGTTTAATTCATCTTACACTTCTAGGATGTAATTCATCACTGACGGAAGCCAGGGCAGGAACCTAGTGGTAGGGACTGAAGCAGAGACCATGGATGACTATGGCTCGCTGGCGTGCTCCCTGCTTCTGCTCAGCTGACTTTCTTGTATAACAGAGGCCCACCAGCCCAGCGGAACTACCACCCACAGTAGGGTAGGCTCTCCTCCATCAATTTAGCAGTCAAGAAACGCCCCACAGTGATACCCACAGGCAAATCTAATGGCATTGCTTCCTCAATGGATGCTCCCTCTTCCCAGGTGTGTCAAGGGGACAGCCATGATTAGCCATCACGAAGGGGCTCTCTGCTAAGACCAAACAGACAGACAAGCAACAGTCTAAGAAAGACTTTTTCCAAGACATACAGAAGCCACTACAGCTTTGGTCCTGGGGGATAAAGCTACATCCTGAGCTGAAAGCAGAACTTGGCAATGTTGTTCATTGGTACTAGTTTTTCAGGCATGGGAGAAAGAGTGAAGTCATGGAGGTTTGCACAAGGTTCTAGAAGCAACCCCAACACACACACCCTGGGCTCGGGCAATGCACGGCAGTTTTTCTGCAAGTAGGGGCTCAGCATTAAGCGGGAAATGATGAGTCTAAATTGCAGTGGAGAGCACAGGACACTGGAGATACCAGGACATGGGGCATCCACCAAGGAATGCTGCAGGCATGAAATGAAGCCAACCCAAGAGAGAGGCTATGTGTGCTGCAGTAGCAGAACTAGAGAGGCAGCCTACACAAATATTTTGGACCCCGGAAGCAAGTCCATCAACCTGCCGCAGAAGTGACAGACAGACTGTCTCAAACAGGGTAGGAGATGAGGACAGACATCCAAGGTTATACTGTGATCTCCATGCACATGCCACAGCATGGACATGCTTTTATCATACAACATATGTTTATATACGCTAAAATAAAACATGCAGAGAGGCCCTCTACACGTGGAGTGTTCCAGCATAGCAACTCTTAGTGCCCGGTCTCTTTAGGTGAAACAAAATGGGAGCCACATTAACCAATCCCATGAAGCTATTTCAGGCCAGGGATTCAGAATGCAGAAGAGGGGCCTGGGGGGGGGGAGGAGCTGGTTTAACAGCTAGGAGCACTGTCTGCTCTTCCAAAGGCCCCCGGTTCAATTCCCAGCACACACATGGCAGCTCACCACTGTCTACAACTCCAGTTTCTGACACCCTTCCACAGACATACATGCAGGCAAAAACACCAATGCACATGAAACAAAAATAAATTGCATAGAAAAGACTAAAATGTTAGAAACACCACCCACAAAAACAAACCAATTAAAAAAATTAAATTAAAAAAATGCAAGGAGTCCGGTTAGGAATCCAGGCCTTACAGTTAGGCTGGGTGAGAGGGTGCATGCCTGTGACGTCATTGCTTGGGCTGAGGCAGGAAGATTGAAAGATCAGTCGGGATGGAGAGACGGCTTTGTCAGCAAAGCATTGGCTGTATGAGAATGAGAACATCTGATCTGATTCCCACCAGGAAAGGAAACAAGCCACATGTGAGGGCCTTTGCTTATAGTCCCCACCGGGGAAGCGGAGACTAGCAAGTCCCTAGAGTTCAGTGGCCAACAGAGCTGAAGAGGGGAGCGTCAGGCTCAGTGAAGGACCTCACCTCAGAAAACAGAGCAGAGAGCAACTGAGGAATACAGCAACTTTGACCTCTCCCTTCCACATGCACACGCACACGCATACATGCACACACACACACAGAGGCACATGTGTACACACACACACAGGTACACGTATACATACACACACACACACACACAGAGGCACACGTGTACACACACAGGCACACGTGTACACACACAGAGACAGAGGCACATGTGTACACACAGGCACATGTGTACACACACACAGGCACATGTGTACACACACAGGCACACACACAGACAGAGGCACACGTGTACACATACACACAGGCACACATGTACACACACAGGCACACGTGTACACACACATACTCAGGCACACACATAGTTTACAGTCAGTCACACTGGATTACACAGTAAGGCTGTCTCAAAAATAAACAACCAGATTCTGGTTTGGAGTAGCTGCTAGCGCACTCCACAGAACATGAGAAGTCAGGTTGTACTTCCCAGAAGCAGATGGCATGCACAACCAGAATGGGGGACAGAATGGCCTTTGGGTTGTCCTTGTTCTATCCTTGTCTGAAATACTGATCCTATTTTGCCATATTGGAAGCAACAGAGGCTGGAGATGAGGCTCAGTGGTACAGCACTTACTTAGCATGCTCAGGCCTTGGCTTCTAGCCCTTCTAACATGGTGTCTTAGTTACTTTTCTACTGCTGTGAGGAGGCACCATAGCCAAGACCAAAACCAACTTACAGAGTTTATTGGAAGTTTATAGTTCCAGACAGACTCTATGACCATCATGGTGGGTAGCACAGTACTGGAACTTACATAATTACCTAATTATCCGAGAGAGAGAGAGAACACTAACTCAGTGACACACTCCTGCACCAAACCTCCTCCTCCATCTTTTAACCCTTCCAAACAGCTCCACCAATGAGGACCAGTTTTTCAAATCTGTCTGTCTATGAGGTCTAGTCTCATTCAAACCATCACAGTAGGTATGCTGGAGCCTTTCCTATCCTCCCAGATGAGGTAGGAGAACCACCTCAAGTTTAAGGCCAGCTGAGCTATACAGTGACACTCTGGCGAGAGAGAGAGAGAGAGAGAGAGAGAGAGAGAGAGAGAGAGAGAGAGAGAGAGAGAGAGGAAGAAGACAGACAGATAGATGATAGATAGATGATAGATAGATAGATAGATAGATAGATAGATAGATAGATAGATAGACAGTAGACAGACAGACAGATAGATAGATAGATAGTAGATAGATCAATAGGTGTTAAGAGCACTGCTCTTCATGGAGGCCAGGAAGCAGTCCTAGAATAAAGAGGCCCACCTGTCTGAGGAAGTCTGACAGATAGCTGAGGAACAAAGAGGTTGCTTGTTTCCCTCCCAGGCATGTGGTGAGGTGTGGGAAGAAGGGGAGAATGGAGTGGGGGAACAGGGAAGAGGAGGGGGTGACATTCCTCTAGCTAAATCCTTTTTTAAAAAATGTATCGCTGAGATACAATTTACCTATCATAAAATTCTCCCTTTAGAGACTGGGGCGGGGCTGTATAAACCAGTGTTAGAGAACATTAGCTTAGTGTGCACAAGGGCCAACCCTAAATGATAATTCTTTAAAGTATAAAATCCAGTGGTTTAATATCTAAATTAGACAGCCATCACTGAAAGTCAACTTGAGAACATATTCTTCACTCCAAAAGAACATTAGTGCTCACCCTTAGTCATGCCCCAGCATCCCCGCGTTGCCCCGGCTACAGCCATTCCACTGTCTCCTTGGACTCGCCTGCCATGGACGTTTCACACAATGGAATCATGCAACATGAGGCCTTTTCTTTCTGCAGACTTTCACTTAGACTTCTTTGTCATGTTAGAGCATGAATCAGGACTTTATCTCCATTCATGGTTGGATAATAGCCCATTGTGCAGATATGCAGATTTTGCTTATCCGTTCATTTTTGGTGGGTGCCTGGGCCCTCCACACTTTTTAGCTACTGTGAATAATGGCACTGTGCACTGTTGCGGGGAATTCACCAGAGAAGACTGTTTGGACATGGGTTTAAGCCAACACAGCATCTTTATTGGCCAGCCAGAGACTGCACTGATCTTTGGGATCTCAACACAGTACCAGGCCTTTCTCAGGGTGAGCTTTTAAGCACAAAGACCATGGACTGACATACTTCAGTCAACAAGAACAATTAGCCAGAAGCAGAACTGCAGAAACCAAAAAGCAAGGTTAAGACATTTAGAGACTTTCCCCAGAACTATGGGGCTTTGATGAATTTAGTTTTGGCAGGTGATGCTATGTGCCGAGTTTTGCAGCCTGAATGGTTCTTCCCTCACGGAGTCAGCTGTGCTAAGCCTGGGGCCCTGTTACACGCACATCTGCATAAGAGTTTTGGGGAGGACTCGAGTTTTCTGCTCTCACAGGAATGCCTGGGGGTAGAATCATGATTCCAGGGTAATCCGTGTGGTTTCGTTTGTGGTTTTGGTGCTGAGAACAGGACTGGGATCTCAAGCGTGACAAGCACATGTTCTCACGTGACAATGGACCTCAGCCCCAGTGTTACACGTGCCTGATTCTCATGATGATTTTTATTTATCTGTTTTTATTATCTTATGCATATGGGTGTTTTGCCTACATGTATGTCTGCGAAACTCATACATGCCTTGTGCCTTTAAGGCCAGAAGACAGTGTTGGATCCCTGAAACCGGAGTTATAGATGGTTCTGAGGCAGGTGCTGGAGCTTCAACCCAGGTCCTCTGCAAAGAGCAGTCAGTGCTTTTAACTGCTGAGCTGTCTCTCCAACCTCTGACACATTTAACTTAAAGACAATCGTTTAGGCTTGTAGTCCTCGAACATATATGCAGATGAAACACTTGTGCATATAAAACTTAAAAATAAATAAAATATTTTTAAAAATTATTTATGGCGGGGGACAAGTCCTGAGGTCAAAGGCCAACTTGCAAGAGTAGGTTTTCTCCTTCCGCCATGCGGGGCCAGGGGACTGAACTCATGTCATCAGGTTTGGAAGCAAGTCCCTTTATATGCTGAGTCAGGGTTTCATGTATATCGTCTACTGCAACTTTAAATTTTCTGTGTAGCTGAGGGAGGCATTGAACTCTGACCCTTCTGCTTCACTTCCAGCGTTGCCATTACAGCTATGCACTGCCACATCTGCTTGGATTTTATTTAGTTTTTTTGTTGTTGTTTGGTTTTTTTTGTTTGTTTTTTTTTGTTTTGTTTTTGAAATGTGAATGCTCTGTCTGGATGTACAACTACACACCAGAGGGGCATTGGATCTCTTTATAGACAGTCCCTAGCTACCATGTGGTTGCTGAGAATTGAACTCAGGACCTCAGGAAGAACAGTCAGTGTTGGAAATCTCTGAGCCATCTCATCAGCCCCCTTTGTTATTTTTAAAGACTCTCCCTGGGTAGCACTATCTGACCTTGAACTCTGTCTCCTGACTCAGCCTCTCAAGTGCTAGCATGGCAGGTGTGAGCCACCACACCCTGGCAATGATGCTTAACTTTTGTAGAACTCCCACACTGCTTTTCAAAGCACTGAGATAGTCCACACTGGAGTGGGGACCCCTATCCGTGTCCCTGTCTTTGGCAGGTAAAAGAGTCACAGTGCCTCTCTAGCCTGGACTCTGACACTTCTCTGTGTGAGCGGCTCAGTACTTGTAAGTGGCTTATGGGGTCAGAGGCTGTCCACGTGGGCCTTAATGGCTGCCAGGGAGAGGTGGACCTGGTGTTCCTTAAGGTTAGGGATTCTAAGGCTTACTCAGAGAGGAAGCTTTTGAGTCACCCGAAGGTCCCATGCTTTTTTTCACCTGGAAAGCCAACGGCATTGGATAAACTACTAGTTCACAACACTGGGTCCCTGGGACACAAAAGTGAACTGTTATCAGGAGTCCTGCTCATTGGAGCCCCAGTACCCCAACAGCTGTCCTCATCTCTGAGTGTTTGAGGTAGATGTGTGTGTCAGGGACTTCCATGTCTCTCAGGAGCTTCCAGAGTCTCCCCCCCCCACCATCATAACCACCTTTGAGGAATTAATTTCACCTTACCGGAAACCCAAGGGCACTTCCTCCCACCTATCCCAACAAGGTCCCAAGTTCCTCCCAATTCTGTTGTCTTAGAACCTTCCTCTTCTTCCTCCTATAGGTGGGGCTCCCTGCTTACCATGTTCCCCCTCTCCCCTGTCCTTCCTTCTGCTCAGCTTAGCCCCCTACATCAGCATTAAGGACCATAGGTAAATGGGTAAATCTCTACTCAGTCTTCCCTCTGCTTACAAGTCTGGAGGGCGAGAATGAAGAACAAGGATGGCATTTTGAAAACTGATGTCGTTGTGTTCGTGGGAGCACTGAGATCTGATATCATCTGTGTTCGTGGGAGCACTGAGGTCTGATGTCATTGTGTTCGTGGGAGCACTGAGGTCTGATGTCATTGTGTTCTGGGAGCACTGAGGTCTGATGTCATCTGTGTTCGTGGGAGCACTGAGGTCTGATGTCATCTGTGTTCGTGGGAGCACTGAGGTCTGATGTCATTGTGTTCGTGGGAGCACTGAGGTCTGATGTCATTGTGTTCGTGGGAGCACTGAGGTCTGATGTCATTGTGTTCGTGGGAGCACTGAGGTCAGTCTGGAAAGACCCCTCTTGCACTGAGGGAAGCTGTTGGTTATTCACAGGTGGGTGGGGTACAAGCTTGGGGGGGAGGGGCAGCCTATAGCAGCCAGCATTAGTCTGAAATGACTGTCCCAGGGAGAAGAGGGCCTTACTCTAGAAAGACATTGTTAGGATGTTGATTTAATGCTGAGAGATTGCAGTTCCTCAAGTGCTATAGGGCAAAGGGAGGGTCAGTCCAGTAGCAGTTCAGACACTCTAAAGATAACAGACAACCAAATTGCTCTCTGTCTCCTCTTGGAAGCTGCAGGCTGGCCACTGGCCTCTGCTGCTCTCTGCTCAGAGGGTGAGTTACCAGCAGGGGTAGGGACTGGGCAGAGCTCAGGGGGAGGCAGGAGGCAGGGGACTTAGTCCCTGATGCTCTGTAGACCCCTTTGATCTTGAAAAAGTCTCCTCTCTTCCTGGACATCAGCCCTCACCCTAGCCACATGGAGACCATAACAGTTGGTAATTACTGTTTCTGGGGACAAGAATCCAATGAAGCAGAGGGTTAGCTGTGACTTGACGACATGCTGTCTCTAGACATTAATTTACATATTTAAAGACATCTTAAAACGTATTACTGCTTCTGTCTTCTCATACTCAGTCCGAAGTACATTTGGTTTCTATTATACTGACGTTTTACAATGTTTTGTTTTGTTTTTGGAGACTTGCTCTGTAACTCAGGCTGGCCTAGACCTTAGGTAATCCTCCTGCCTCAGCTCAAGTACTGAGATTACAAAGCATGAGTTTGGGACCAGCCTGGGCATGTGGGTGTCAGGGATGTCCATGTCCCTTCCATGGAACAACAGGCAATAGGGCAAGATCCTGTCTCAAAACACTGAAATAAACAAATGAAACCCAAACAAAGCGACATCCACAAAGCAATAGCAAGCTTTCCTTGATGTCTTGATACAGAAACTACATTGATTTTGCATCTAGAAACGGATGTGTTTTCTTAACTAATTTAATCCGTTTTCTATCTGTGAGGGGTCTCTGTGCAGCCTAATAGTTCTCGAGAAGGTATTCTGCCCCCTGGAGGAATGTTTCGGAATATGTGGAGAAAATTTTTGATATGCACAAGCTATACTTATTTTAACATGTTTAAATTTTTGTTTAAATTTTATATGAAATTAAGTAATGTACTGATTTTTTTTAAAAAAGTATGATTAGATCGTGTAAGAACTTTATTCCAGGACTGGGGCCAGGGTGACATCCTTATAGAAAGACCTAGAAAAGCAGCACTTGGAATTCCAGGGCAGGAGAACAGGAATTCAGGGCCATTCTCAACTATGCAGCCAATTGTGGGCAAGCCTGGGCTTCGTGAGATCATGTCTTAAATAAAAAATGAATAAATACATATTTTAAAAAGAGGAACTTAATTTGATTTAGCTGTAAACTTCTGAGGATTAAAAAAATAAATAAAACTGTTTATGTACCCGGGTGAGTTCATGAGATCACGTGACTACAGGGGTACCTAGTGATTCCCCAAAGCCAGAAGACAGCATTGAATCCCAGGGACAGGAATTGATTTTGAGACACCATGTGGTTTCTGGGAACTGAACCCTGGTCTTCTGCAGGAGCAGTAAGACCTCTTAAGCATGGAGCCACCACTCCTGTCCCTTCTAAGACAAAACGAGACAAAAACAAAACCCAAAACCCCCTCACACCTTTATTTCTGTGTATCTGCTGTCTGGATAAATGAACTCGTGTCATTAGGCTTGGCAGCAAGTGTCTTTTACTGCTAAGCCATCTTCCCAGTCCTAACTTCTGAGACTTTAAAAAATAATTTTGGGGGCTGGTTATGGTGGAGCCAGTTTATAATCCTAGGAATTGGGAGCTGGTGGCAGAAAAAAAAATTAGTATTTCAAAGCCTTTCTCAACTCAGTACGAGTTCCAGGCAAGCCTACCTAGGCTTTCTCCTTTTGCGACCGGGTCTTGCAGTGGTTTCAGCCCAGGCTCAGAACTTGGTACCTTGTGCTTCCAGAGGGCTGTGGGATTTGGCAGGTATCACACCCTTCTAGGGGTTATCAATTTCACATAGGATATTTGGATCTATCGCCGTGAGTCAGGAACATCTTTTTCCAACTCCTTAGGTCCTTAGGATATCCGAGTATGCTAGGCTTTTCAAAGAAAGTCAGGGCACCCAAGGGTGGCCACTCCCTGAGAGTTCTGAGTGCAGAATGAGGGCGGGTGACACGAGGTATGATCCAGCTCCCCAGCCGCTAGTCTAACGATGCCCGGTGCTCCATGCCTTTCAGGATGCCAGTTGGAATTGGACACCCTGAAACCTTAGCTCAGTCGGCCAGCCTAGCGCCAACAAGGAGAGACGAACCATGGGTCAGGGGCGCCCCCTGGCGGCACATAAGCCAGGAGGCGGCATCCAACGTGCTTGATCTTCCAGGTGACTTCAGGTGAGGCTGGAGGGGGAACGGATTCCCCTAGACCCAGTGGCCTTTCCTGTTCTTGACATGAGCAGCCAGGCCCTAGAGTCACATGGCAGACCTAGATCTGCTGCCTTTCTCACATTCCTAAACACGGAATGCCAGAATTGTAATACCTTCCCCCGCCCCCACCAACCCCCAAATGGAGACAACCTTCTGCCAGGGAACTGAGAACAAGGCACCAAAGCAGGAAATCCAGGATTAATAATGCTCAATTGTTTGAGATCAGAGCTGGTATCAGGACCGTCTGTTGAGGAAACAGCATGTCTGTCATGTGCCACGTGTTCATTTCCTCCATTTATTGTTGTTTATCCCACACATATGTGTGTGTGGCACCATGGGAGACAGCACTAATGGTCCTCCAAGGATGTCCATGCCCCCATCTAAACTCATGACTAAATTAGGTTACATGTGAACGACGTGATGAGCTATAATAGACCTAGTGATCTGGCTTTACAACATGAAGATAATAAGTGGCCGTGAAGACAAACCTGCAATCCACCCTTTGGGAGGTAAAGGCAGGAGGTTCCGGAACTGAAAACCATGCTTATCTCCCCAACAAGTTTCAGAGCAGCTTGAGCAAACAAACAGATGGTAAGCTAAGCCTGGGCTAACAAGTGGACTCAGGGTTTAGTTTCAGGGAAGGAGGTGTGGATGGAGGAGAAGAATCAGCGAGAAATGTGGCTGTAGGGAAAGGTAGCATTGCTGGTTTTGAAGGTAAAGGACCCCTCTCTCCCTCTAGAAGCTAGGGAATGGGAGCGGAGAGTTCTCTCCTGTGGAATACGTAGGAAAGAAAGCAGTTTTACCACCTTGACTTAGCCTAGTGAGACAACACCTTGGTGCTAGCCTAGTGAGACCTGTGTTGTCAGAGAACTACAGGCCAAGTGGGCTTATTCCTAGGCTTCGAAAGTTAATGAGAATTTGTTATAGCAGCAACAGGAAACGAATACAATATTCTCACAGACATACTCCACACCATCGGGACAGGTGGCCACTGCCCACTCAAGCACGCACTTCCTAAAGCATTGGAGAGGCAAGTGTAGCTACTGCCTGTAATGGCCTTTGCTTTTTACTGGCCTCACCAGAGTCCTGGAACATGGCGGAAGCGAGGCTGCCAGACACCCCTTTAGTTCTGAGTGTAAACTGACGTCTGGGAGCTCTACTCATTAGTGGAGCAAACAGTGGAGATGACTATTTATAATTGCGCTTCTTTTGACAGCTGACATTGATCTTGGCCACCATGCCTCTCTTGCTGCCCACGAGGGCACGAATGGAGGATAGAAGACAGATGCCCTGGAAGGCTGGTGTGTGAGGAGGAACAGATAGATATTCCCAGCCCAGAGATCTTGGAGTCGACTTAAAACAAGAAAAATACCACCTACACATGCCACCCCTGACCAATAGGACCAGAACCCCTGAAGATGAGGTTAGGAACTAGGTGCACTAGGATATACTGTTTTCCAGATCTGTCCTCTGGGTGACATCAGTGTGCATCGGAGTTCATTTCCTCTCTGACCTCGGGAGACCCTGCATCCTGTCTGTGGCTACACTGCAGCGCCGGGTCGTGCAGCGCCTTCCACATGAGCAGCATCTCATAAGGCGCAAAGCGGTGCACCAGCAGCAGCTCGCGGTACATGCAGGGGTCAAAGGATGAGCGTTTCGTACCGGGCAGCTGCACGCCGAAGGGCCGGATGCCTTCGTGGTTGCTGGGTGCCAGGCCGGCCTGCTGCAGACACATGCCCATGTAGGCGTCGTCGATGGGGAAAACCGGGACATGGTGTGAGGCTCTGCGCAGGTCCTGGGCTGTGCGGCGGGACATAAGGAAGCCGCCGCCGCTGCAGTACACAGGGTAGGCTGTGCCCGGGAAGAGCTGTCGGGGCACGAAGTACTTGCTCCAGCTTTCGCGGATGGGCACAGAACCAGCCATGAGCTGCCCGGTGAAGAGGTGGCGCTCGGGCGACTGCACCTCCAGGAAGCGCAGCACGTTGGCCGTGTGCACGAAGACGTCGTCGTCGCAGCTGAGCAGGAAGCTCACGCCCGGGCAGTGCTCCTCTGTCCAGTCGAGCAGGTGCAGGTGCTTGAGTGTGAGGTTGAGGAAGGTGTCCTTGAAGTCCCACTGCAGCACGTCGCCGTGCTCGCGCGCCTCCAGGCTCAGCAGATCGGCCAGCTGAGGCTCGCGAGCCGCCTCCTCCGGAGAGGAGGTCCCCACCAGGAAGAGGCGACGCACTTGCTGGCCGCTGTAGCTGCGCTCCTGGCCCCACGTGCGCCGGATCAGCTCGCGCCGCTCGTAGTGCGCAGGCGACGACTTCACGGCCAGCAACAGGAAGACGCCGTGGGGCCCCACGCATTTGTGCGGCGCGTCCCACAGCTGCGGGAAGCGGCGGCAGTGGCGGTAGCGCAGGAAGTCTTGGATCCTAGCGGGCAACTCCTGGAAGCCATCCAGGAGGTCCACAGAGGCGTTGGCCTCGCAGGGGGGCGCCGGGAGGAGTGGCAAATGCAGCACCGCAGCTTCAGAAGACCAGGGAGTGACCACGGAACCGTTGGCTTTCTCCCGCATGGGCACCTGGAGGAGCCACTGGTTCAGCACCACGAAAGTCATACCCACTAGAAGGAAAGCCAGTGTCTTGGGAGTCTTGGACTTGCGACTGCAGGGCAAAGCCATCTGGGGGGCTGGAAGTGGGAGGCAGGAGTCACAGATGAGCCAGGAATCTTTTATACCAACGGAATCCTTCTCTATCCCCATCAGGTCCCTCCCAGAATTTGGATTAGGCCTGCAGGCTCTCAGCACATGAGAAGGAAGAGGCAGGAGGATTCAGATTTCAGGTCATCCTTCCATACATAAGGAGCTCAAGGTCAAAACAGGTTACATGAGACCTTGCTTTAAAAACCAAACAACCAACCAAACAACGACAACCCAGTCAACTAACCAACCGAAAACCCAACCCAACCCAACCAAACCAAAGGGCCTGGTTCAGTTGGTATAATATCATCTAGCATGAAGAAGGTCCTGGTTTGTGTATCCCTCACTATATAAACTGGTTATGGTGACTCAAATCTATAATCCCAGCATCCAGAGAGGCTGCGGCAGGAGAATAACTGAACTAAAGCAGAACAAGGGATGGGGTGGGAAGGGGTCCAAGTTTCTGGAGACAGTGAGCATCTTAGGTCTCCCACAGTTGAGAGTGTTTCATAGGTGTGCTTGTCACGGCTGACGTATAACCCCCTAGATGCCACCCAGGATGACAGACACATGTCCAGAGTCAGTCTCCACCTTGCTGTGATTTCCACCCAGCCCTTTCTCTGTCAGCGGTATCACCATTCCTTTACCCCTTCCTGTCTGTCTCTGTCCAGCTGGATCCAGCACTGGCTGGGAGGACAATATAGTGGGGCAAACACTGCTTGCTTGGGTTAAGGTTCGGATTCTGATAGACTCTATGCAGCTGACTAACGGGGCATGAGGCCAGGGCGTGAACTAAAGGACATTTCCTGGTCACTGCTTGAAATTGCACCACAAGGGAGCCAGTCAGACCTCTGGTCCTGATGTTCTCGTCTACAATGAAGGATTACATTACTGTTCTCCAGGGGTGCGGTGAGAATTGTGTAGCCTGTGGCCATTGGGTGATATTGGCTTATAACTCTTTGGCGTCCTCCTCTCCACATGCTTCTGTGTCTGCTTGTTGCAACTGGTTATTTTCCAAGCCTTTCTTGCAAGTAGCCTGCTCATATGTCCTCCGACCTTGCCAAAAAAATTCCGATCTTTAATCCTCTCTCTACTTAGTTGTGCATATCGGCACTGTCCTGTAGTAGTTACTCTTTTTCCTCTGTGTATTTACCGTGTAATCAAGGATCATACAGAGCCCATGCTAGCCTCAAACTACAGTCTAGGATGATGACCTTTAACTTCTGATTCTCTTCTGTTCTGGCTAGTTTTTATGTCAACTTGACATAAGCTAGTGTGTAGCAAGTTTGGGCCAGTAATTTTATTTCCTTTCTTCCTCCCCTCCCCAGTGCTTCTACCCTCTGTCCCTCCCTTTTTTCCTTCCTTTCTTCCTTCCTTCCTTTCCTTCTTTCCTTCCTTATCTCCTCCTCCCCCATTTCTTCTGACAAGGTCTTACGTACTCTAGCCTGGTCTTCAAAGATAACCTTGAACTTCTGATCCCCCTGCCTCTACCTCCCTGGTGCTGGAATTACAGGAGTATACCACAATGCCCAGAGTGTGCGGAGCTGGTAATAGCACCCATTGCTTCATACATGCTGGGCAAGCACTCGGCCAACAGGGCTACACTGGCGGCCTATAAAGACTTTGTCAGTGAATAAAATGGATAAAATAGGGATGAACATCAGACCTGAGTCTCAGCTCTTTCCGTGGGCTAATTAACTCGCTGAGTTTGATTTCCTCCCTGAAAAACATAACATCTCTCAGTGATCATACAAGTGATAAAAGACTTATGGTGGTTAAACTATTATATTTTAGGTTTACTTTTATTTTTTGAGACTGGCTGGCCTGAAACTCACAAAGAGATAGGATTGAAGGCTTGTACCACCAAGCCCTGGTTATTTTAGCTTTTTAAAGACAGGATTTTATATGGCTTAGGCTCATTGTGAACTTCTGACCTCCCTGCCTTCACCTCCCTAGTGATGGGGTTATAGGCACCTTCTGTCCTCATCTTAAAGCATAACTTAAAAGCATTTCTCTAAATCAGCTGTGATGGGTGGTCATGGCCTGCAGTCCGGCATTCAGGACAGAGACTTGAGACACGTTGAACTATATATACATAACACAACTGTTTTGTGAGTGGTTTGTTGTTGTTTGTTTTTAAATGCATGTTTTCAATTCTTTGAGTAGAGTCATTTCTAGAAAGGAAAATTCTCTCAATCTTAATGCATCAGTCAATTTGGTTTCAAAGAAGAGAACATTTATTTTGGTAAGTCTCAAGAACCTGGAGTGTAGCCAACTTTCAGTGTAAAAAGAGGGAAATTCTGTGGGGAAGGGCACGGCCCTTTCCGAGGGCGGAGCTGGCTCGCTCTGTGTGTAAGATGTACAACCTCTGACTTGGCTGTAACTTGAAGTGTCTTCTCTTTGGTCCTTTTGGCTGTACCTCTCTTTTCTAAACCACTCTTCCAGTTGCCTGGAGCCCCTACGCCTAAAGCTCTGCTGGTCTCCACGGACCCTGCTCCCTTGCTCAGCTCCTGTACCAGCTCCTACAGGCCACCTCCTGGTAAGTCCAGGTCAACAGATCTGTCTCCTTGGCACCGTGGCAACTGAACTTGGATGAAAGAAGGCAGTGGGTCTCTAGAGCCTTTACCTGTGGGATTGGGTGGGTTGTCTCAGTAGCTCATACTGTGAGTTGATGCGACTAAGTACCTAGAAGCACGTCTGCCACAGGTTAAGAGGCACAGTAAATAGTGCTCTTAGTGCGACTAGGTGCGCCCGCATGGAGCCAGGCTACCACCCTCTGAAGGACGCCATCCTTCACTGGGTCTTTGTGCTCCTTGGGCTGCAGCTCACTGCCTATTGCTCTACACTTGTGATAAGGTTCTCTCTGCTCTGAGTTTACCCTCTTCCTTCCTAAGAACTACTTTAGCTAGTTCCTCCTTTGGTTTGCGGCCCAGATGGCAGGGCTACCCCTGTCCCGCAGCAGCATGCCAGTGTTCCTGGGATGGGGGTGGGGGTAGTATTTGAGTAGAAGACATGATAGGCAAAGTAACTTTTGCTATCTCTTGCTGTCTGGTGTCTGCCCAGCTCTCCATGAACCCTTGGGGCTGCATGAACTGTGCAGTTTTCTACTCTAAGAAGGGAGTGGGGTGAAAGGAGAATAAATTAATTCCCCCAAAGAATAACCCTGAGGTTTGGCAAGATGTTTCAGTAGACAACCCTGCTGTCGCCAGGACTTACATGGTAGAATGCCTGCAAGTTGTCCTATGACCTCCATGTTCATTCTCTCTCTCTCTCTCTCTCTCTCTCTCTCTCTCTCTCTCTCTCTCTCTCTCTCTCTTTCTCTCTCTCTCCTGCCTCCCTCCTTCCTTTCCTGCTCGCTGTCTCTCTTTTTCTCTCACACACAAATATATTTTTCTCAATAAGAAGATACCACCCACCCCATCTTACCTGGTGTGTTTGCGAGAGGAGAATCGGGCCTGTGCCATCCCAGACCAGGACAACCCTTGCTACACACTGGGTTCCACCCCTTCAACAGTAACTTAGTTTAGTATTCTTGCATTTGACCAATCCAGGCCATCACTCCTCCTCCTCAGGGGTAGGGTGAAGGTAGCCATAAGTTTTTTTTTTTTTTTTTTTTTTTTTGGTTCTTTTTTTTTTTTTTTTTTTTCAGTCAGGGTGCAACCGCTCTACCACTGAGCTAAATCCCCCAACCCAGCCAGTTTTTTCAGTCTTGCAACCGCCTGCATTTGCAGATCAAGCTTGGATGTTGCCTCCTCTGGGAGACCATTCTTTGACTGCTCTACCCGGCTTTGCTGATAGGTGGACAAGTCATCTTAATGCTTTCTGTCACAATTGGAAGTCTCTGCTAGATTAGAACCACTCTGGTTGTAGGAGCTGCTGGTGACACAGACTGTCTGTCCTTTAAAGTCTTTATAAGTTGCATATAAAGCTTGGGAACTCGCTCAGTGAAGTGCTTGTTATGTAAACATGAAGGCCTGAGTTTTGACCCCTAGAACCTGTAGAATGCCAGGCACAGTGGTGCATACCTGTAACCCCAGCTCTGGAGAGACAAAGACAAGAGAAATTGGGGCCTTGCTGAGCAGATCCAGGTTAATAATGGTGAGAGACCCTGTCTCAAAAATTGATGGGGAAAGTGAGGGAGAAAGACATTTGATTTTGACCTCTGGTCTGCACACATACCTACCTGCACATATACACATGCATAAAAATGACATTAAAGTATACTGATTTTGAGAGTAGGGGTACTGGAACCTAGGGCCCTGTGCATACCAAATATGTGATACACTACTGGGCTTCCCCTCCCCCTGCCCCTAATTTTAACTTGATTAAAGTTTCTCCCAGCCCTGAGTACTCTGAATTTGGCAAGTGGTAAAGAGTCTTCAGTGCTACTGAAAGTACTCAGGACAGATATGAATTAGACGTAGGCCTAGCCCTCAAGGAACTCAGCATGTCTTGGGAGATGGAAACCATCTGCAAAATGAAAATAAGATCATAGGGCATGGCAAAGGAAGCTAGAGGAAGGGCACCGGAGTGAGCCCAGAAGACTTCACATGCTTTTCGTCAGGTGGAGAGCCTAATGCAGATGGCCACAGTCAGAATTTTGCAATATTCTGTGGTTTGACTCAAGGTTCTTCTGTTAGACCCACTAGCTTCTTCTGGTGGCCATCATTCCGTGAGTGGTAAGCCAAGGGCTGGCCCAGCTGAACTGCATGGCATAGTGGCCTCAGGGTGTCATAAGAGCATCCCAGATGAAAGGGGCAGAGTTCCAAAAATTCATGGTGATACATAATTGATCACACTGAGGTCTGAAGATGGTAATGGCTTCCCACAGCAGACAAGGTGGGGACGGCAGCACTGGGCAGGGGAACATGCCTATGAGGCGCTCTAACTATACCACGGATGGAGGGGAATTACTAGGCCTGAAGATAGAAAGACAGTTGAGAGCCTTACATGTCTTATTTGGACTTACACTTCATTCTTTGAATTTTTCACAAGTCCTTCGTGAATCTGCTGTCACAGCCTACACTGGAAGCAAGGTTGACAGGAGATAATCCAAGTCCCAGGGGAAGGGGACAGTGCCTAATTCTGAGGCCTAAATAGGTAGGGGCTCTCAGAGTAGAGGGGTGGGCATCTCCATGGCTTGGTGGCTTACTGGAGGGTCAATGGGAACGTTCATTTCTCAGACTCCTACTTCTTCTTACCTAGAGGGTCTGTGAGGGTCTGTGAGGGTCTGTGAGGGTCTGTGAGGGTCTGCATGAGATGAGTGAGGGGTGGGAGCCGGGGGAGCTCAGGGAGGCAGACTGAAGAGGGAGAGGCAGAGCAAAGGTTTCTAATAGGCTGTGTCTAGGTTAGGGAAGACTGAAGACTTACTAGAAACTTCATGAAAGGGTGAAGTTCTGAAGGGACTGAGCAGGACCAGTCTCCAGGGGACTCCTGGACTGGGGTTCACCATTTTTGAGGCCATAGCTGGGTAGCTGACTGGATTTGAACCCATTTTCTGTAAGCCCCTAGAAAACTCTTAACAGAAAATGTCTTCTGTGAAATTTGAGAGTAAGTTGAGGAGGGAGAAGGATTCCTGGGGGTGAGGTTACTAGAATATAAAGAAGGCTTTAAGACGAACAGTTACGACCTCTCTAAGAAGTTTCTGGAGGGTCAGAACTGATATAGGTAAGGGTGTGGGAAAGCGTAGCTTTGAGCACATATGTGCTGTGCAGAAGGGTTATTAAAGCAATTTCAATTCTTTCTTAGCCTTTTCCTTTATAGCAGGTGGTGTAAAAGGCTTGGTTGTTGTCTATTCTGCCACACCTTAGTGTGAAAGGCCGGAGAGTAATAAGAGCCTTACTTGTCACTTCTTCCAATACAAACAGGTTTTGTGGGCACAGACCAGCCCTTGCTGTTTGTTTTGGGCCTCAGATCAGTGAGAGGGAACTGGGAGAGAGGCTGACTCTTTGTGTCTGCCCAGCAATTATGAGGTACTCAACAGTCCCGGGCCAGGCAATCTTATGACGAGGATGTTATTTAGAAGCCACTACTGGGTTTATGCTACAGAGTGCCAACCCTACATTTAACAGCCATAGAATCTAAATATTAGTTAAGTGGCTTGGCCACAATTACATAGCTCTTCAGGGGAGGACCAGGATCCTACCCCAGGTTTTCACATACACAGCAAGGAAATGATGTATCTGGCAGAGGATGACCTGACAAAATTAATGCCCAGCTGTGCTAACCTGCTTATGCCAACCCTGTAGCTAGCTCTGTTGACAGCCATATCCTACTCAGCCAGTGGGCCTCCCCAGGCTTTCTTTGACATGGCCGGCATCTCTGTGGGTAGGTTGAGGGTCTGTTGACTTTCATTGACCTGTGTCGATCTGTGTCTTTGGGACCTGGGATCTGAGTACCTGAAAGAACGGGACTGACTATGATCTAATGCTGTAGACAACCTTACTTCAGGGTCAGTGTGCTTTTACACACGAATGTAACAAAGAAAGCAGTGATCCAAGGAACTCTGGTTGAGTTCAGAAAAACCATGACCAGAAAAACATGTAAATAAACACTAGTACACACATACTAAAAATTAACAGAGCAACCCTTTCCCAAAACTTTCTCAAGACAGACCAATTTAAACACAGGCACGTACTATAGATGATGTCTGGGAGAGCAAGCAGAAGGTCATATCCAGATTCAGGGTGCAGGGTGCAGGGAGAACACTGAAAGCTAAAGTATTGGCTCAGGGCTGTCAAGACCAAGTTCTCAGCACTAAGGAGACTTATTTGCCCCACAGGGACAGAGGGCAGGGTTAAGGGACAAAGAAAGGGGACAGAGTAGAAGGAGATAGGGAAGGGAACAAAGGGGAGAAAGGGGCACGGGAGAGGGGGAGGGGTATTTGTCCTGGAGTGGGACAAAGGACTACCTCTGGATAGAGAGCAGACAGACGTGGCACTCAGCAAGTCCTCTCACCAGATTGGGCTCTATAGCTACGATCTGACATCCAACGAGAATAAACATTTTATAAATTGAATGCAAATATTTGTCACAGGAGGCATGAAATTGCATCCAAGAACAATCCAGGGAACAAAATGCACTTGAGGTAAAAGGCCCTTGGCCTTTTTCCTGGAGCCTCTTTCACAGTTCCCCAAGGCATTGTTCACCATGCCTTCTTTTGGCCTTGTTCTGACAAGGTCCCTTATCCTTCATCATCCCTCCCCACATCTTGGGGTGACTCAGTTTCCAGGACTCAGCCAGAAATCTCTTCTGTGAGTTATTTTATTACCATCGTTATCTGTGTTTCTCGACTTTATGCCTTTAGCTGAGATTTCAGCTGAACTTCAGATCTTTTTCACTGTTACACCATGCTGGGCATGGGGGTCCATGACTATGATTATTTGGGAGTAAGGCAGAACAATCTAGAGATTGAGGTCATTCTGGGCTACTGGTAAGAAACTCTGTCTTAGAGTTTTGTTTTGTTTTGTTTTTTTCCTTTTTTTCGGAGCTGGGGACTGAACCCAGGGCGGGCCTCGAGCTTGCTAGGCAGCGCTCTACCGTTGAGCTAAATCCCTAACACCTGTCTTAGAGATTTTATTACCATGATAAAACATTGTGACCAAAGGCAACTTGGTGGTGGTGGTGGGGTTTATTCCAGCTTACAAACTTTCAGGTGACATTCTATTGATAAACCAGGGCAGGAACTTAAGGTAGGAATCTGGAAGCAGGACTGAAGCGGAAGGCATAGGGGAGTACTGCCGACTGACTGGCTTTCCACTGCTCACTCAGTCGCCTACACAGGGGTGATACTACCCAGCGTATGTGGGCTCTCCCACACCAATCATTAGGCAAGACGATACTCCACAGACTCATCTACACACCAGATGGAGCATTTTCTCAGTCAAGAATCCTTCTTCCCAAATATGTGGAGGTGTGTGTCAGGCTGACAAGAAACAACCTGTATAGCTGAGCCCCTGTCAACCTGACACACATAACTATCCTGTATTGGTTACTTTCCTATTGCTGTGAAGAAACACTGTGAGCAAGGCGACTTACAGAATAAAGAGTGAAATAGGCTTACAGTTCTAGAGGTGTAAGTCACAAAAAAGGAAGAGACCAAAAACTTCAGGGCACAGCACTGGGATGAGAGTCAGGCTCTGCTTAGCTTGTACTCTGAACAGCTGGGATCTGTTTCTTCTTGGGGTACACCTTGGTGAAAGGTGCCGTCTCTACCGTTTCCACATTTTTTCAACAGTCTCAAGATTGCAAAGCCAATGCTTATGATCCCTGCCCAGAGCCTTTAGTTTGAACTTGAAGATAAACAGTGTCCTTACAAAGCTGACCGAGGTGACTGTTGGAATTGGGAATGTCTAGAAGCATGCTCGGACTTCTGCAACACCAACAGCCCACCCATGTGCATCTACAATCAGAGGTTAAAAAGGAAAGAGCTAGGCAATGGTGGGCAATGGTGGGCAATGGTGGGCGTCTGTAATCCAGTTACTTGGGAGTCAAGGTGAGGAGGATCACAGGTTTGAAGCCAGCATGGGTGAAACAGACATGTACAAAAAGCCAAATAAATAAGCAAATAAAATAATTTACAAAAGATATCCTTTCCCCTTTCTTAAAGAAACAACCTGAGATACTGAGAGCTATCACTGGGAATTAGCAGCTGGCACTCTCTCTTGTCTCTGATTTGTCAGACAGGATCTCACATAGCCTGGGCTGGCTGCGAACTTACTATGTAGTCGAAGATGTCCTTGAGCTTCTGATGCTTCTCTATCTACTGAGTACTAGGACTAGAGCACGCATCACCACATCAGGTTTTATGGGGTGCTGGGAGAGGGATTCAGGGCTTCTTGTACAATAGGCAAGGACTCTCCCGACTGAGCAGCAACAGGAAAAAACATCCTGTCATGAAAATGTGGGGTGGAGTTGGGAGTTAAAACTGGCAGATTTAACAAATAATCGCTTTCAAGAACAGAACAGTACGGAGTCAAAGAATTCAGAACAAAACCCAAGACAAATGATTACAACAGTTAGGGGGATGCTGGCCAATTTCAGATGTTGGTATTATAGTATAGGTATCTAGAAATATTTGTGTACTAGGTACTGAAGGTTTTGGTCTCCCACTTTCTTTGACCTCTTCTAAGTTCCTGTATAAAGAAAACCCAAGATGAAGGAACTTTGGCCAGTTCCAGCGTGGCCATGGTAAGCACGGCTCTGGGAATATTGCCCTTCTCCCCACCCTGTCTGTCTTGCTGAAAACCATTACATTACTTTTCTGTCTATTCCCTTATCTGGCCACTTCCTTCTCCTGAGACTGACCACCAAGGTCCAGCTATTAAAGTATTGAAACCCAACAATCAAAAGCCCCTTTAGTTCACCTAATTAATATGGCCAATTAAAATGAAACACCTCATGCTAATACAAGATTCCCCCTTGTGCACTTATAAACAGCTATTTTCCGATGTGCCACATCTCTCTCCTCTCTATCCAGAGGCAGTCCTTTGTCCTATCCTGGGACAAATATCCCTGCCCCCTTTCCTTTGTCCCCTTCCCGGTCTCCCTCATTTTCTATCTCCTCTCTTTGTCTCTCATCCCCTGTCCTCTGTCCCTTTAGGGCAAATCAATCTCTGTGCTGAGAACCTAGTTTTGAGGTCCTGGACAGATATCTTCCTCGCACAGACTGCCCTGGCATTTTGACTAAGGCTAAACTATGACATCTGATCTACTTCTGTTAGACTTGGTAGCAGTCTTTCATCTGTAGATTGATAAACACATGCTCATCTGTGATCTCCAGGATACCACAGGGGAAAGAAAAGATTACATCCTCTGGTGGGGACATTTCATGACGGCACCAAGGGGTTTGCATGTAAAGTGACTAATGACGGTGCTCACCCATACCCTTCATTCAGTTTGTCTTTCTTAAAAAAATTAAAGTACAATTGATTTCTGTTTTCTAGGGTGAAAATGGCAACACGGAACATTTCCATATATGGGAAGATGCCTCTTATAGTCACATAATACCCATGCTTACCTTGGTAAGACACAGACAAACTATGGCTTGCTCACCAGGTATTTAACACTCTGGTTAAGAGGAAGTCAAAGGAAGGGAAGGGAGGGTAATGATGTCCAAACCTTGTAATGTCCATATGGAACCGCAAAGACAAACAGACACTGGAGTAAATGTGAATTAGCAATGGGCTCATCTCCACCCAGGGGACTATGTGAGGCCTGAATTGGAAACTGAAAGAGGCTGGCTTTGGCTTTCATGTCTGTCCTTTTAACAAGTGAAGTCTTTGAAGAAGTGGTTGCAATGCTGCCTCCTAGGGGTGTCTCCAATGAGGTGCTGGAAAATGTATTCCAGCCACGGCTAGTGGTAGTGCTGAGAACTTTCAAAAACCTGCTCTAAGAGCCTACAGCCTTAGGGCATGCTGCTCTATTCTTAACCTGACTTTGATGCTACAGAACCTAAGTCTTAGAAATTTAATAACTTTGTCACAAAGGATGTGCCCCTTTCTTATTATACATATTTTATGCAGAATAATACTCGGCTGAACAGTACAGAAATAAAGTGATATGAAATAAATGCATTCTTCAGGAGTGGTCCCTCCTGTCAGCTGCAAGGACATATAGTCAGACATCAGAATTGTAATGCAAAATAGTTTCATAGACTGCTTTGGAACTCTTTGGCTTTATTCCCTTCTAAGAGAGGGAGGAGAATAAGGCATGGATGGACGCATGATAAAAATCAATAGCAAAGGAAGACTAGAAATCCTTCCAACTACAGGTTACACATAACAAAACAGTATGTAAAAAAGCCCCATGCCCTCCTACTGCCAGAGAAGGCAGAGGCGTTGTAAATCTCCTACAGAGGACTGAACCTTGGACATTTTTCTGTTCTCAGGGTCAGGAAGCACTTCTATTCTGAGAAGTATCATTCTTTTAATGAAAGGCCTCTATTTGTAATCACCAACTGTGTATCCCAGGTGCAATTCCTTGTTCAAACAGAGAATCTGGAAATCCCAGTGGGGTCCCTCTAGACTCTGATCTATGCTTGTAACACATTTCGTAAGCACCGGCCAGGAATACAAATACACATATACACATATGAATTATCTTAAGAACTTTAACTCAGGGGCTGTAGAAATGGCATAGCAGTTAAGAGTGCTTGCTGTTCTTCCAGAGGACCTAGCAGTTCCCAGGACCAATATAGGGCTACTCCCAACAGCCTGTAACTCCAGCAATGCCCTCTTCTGGCCTTTGAGTCACCCCTACACGCCCCACACACATGGAATATATTAATCCTGGGATTCGCTAGAGAAAAAAATCAGTTCCACAATTTTAAGCTGAATTAATTAAAGCTAGCATTAATTAAATACTAGTCAAGAAGATGGACTCAGGCCAGGTCCACTCCTGAGTTCCCAGTAAACAGGCACAAGTCACATTATGCGCAAGCTTTAAAGTCAAAGCCCACAGTACATTTGCCATCAACCTGATCAGGGGCAAACACGTATCCTGACCTATACCTGCTCACATCTGGTGAGCAAGCACATCTGGTGCAAACAACCTTGTTTAGAGAAGTGAAAACATGTGGCTTATTTCCTAGGAAGCATAGCCCTTAACATCCCAGGAAGTTATCTGTCCTTGGGCAAGTGGGGCTTACAGGTTAACTGTGGCTCTTACACATACTTCCCCACAAAAACTAAACACACAAACCTTTAAGTTCAAGACGCACAAAACACTGTCAAACTTTTTTCCTTACCAAGATTCATCATGGAATCTATTCCTGCCTTCCATCCCCTCCTACTTTCCCTTTCCCTGGAGCACTCAGGAACGAAGGGAAGGGCGAGCTCCCATCAGAAAGCACCAGCTCCCAGCTAGCCCTAACCCCTTCTTGTTGGTGTGGTTTATGTGCTTGTGGCGGTTTGAGTAAGAATGGGTCCCATAGGCTTATACACTGAATGCTTAGTCATCAAGGACGGGCAATATTTAAAGATTAGGAGGTGTGTCCTTGGAGGAAGTGTGTCACTGGGGTGGGCTTTAAAGTTTCAAAAGCCCAAGCCAGGCCCAATGGCTTTCTCCTCCTCCTGCCTTTGGTTGCAGATGTAGAACTCTCATCACCATGTCTGCCTGCTTGCTGCCAGGCTTCACTCTATGAATAATGGACTAAGTCTCTGAAATATAAGTCAGTCCCAATTAAATGCTTTCCTTTTAGAATAGTTGCCGCTGTCATGGTGTCTCTTCACGGCAACAGAACACCGACTAGGATGATGTCCTATGGCCACAAGCCAAGGATCTAGAGGCTGCCAAGGAAATGCTGTACTTAAGATTGGGAAGATGAGGAACTGACCTTTGCCTACAAGTAGAGTGTAGATGTGGAGAGCAGGCCATTATGGGGGTGGCAACATGGGCTAACCGTTGTAGCATTGGCCACATACAACCGTTACAAAAACAGTTAAGGTTCACTCAGTGCCCCCAAAAGACTTGTCCTCAAGTTGAGTTTGGTGGGCTCCCAGTGAACAGGGCCTGGGACAGATGGAAGGCCATCCCTCAGCAGCACTTAGCTATTTCAACTGCATCTCCATGGCAATGAGCCATAACTGGCTCCAGGACAACTGAAAAGGCCCACGGGGAAAGCAGCTGGGGTGGCACTCTGCCTTGGGCCCTGACAGTGCAGGACACAGTCTACTCAACATTAGCTAACCCCATACCCCTCACGCACACAGCTGAATTTGCCTGCCAAATCCTGGGTCAGAAGGGCAGAGACCTGCACCTCCCTCTTGGGGACCACCTTGCTGTGGCTCCACAATGATGTTCCCTGGGAGTAGTCCAGGCCATCTCTCCCATGGCAGAGCCATTCTCAAATGCCCACACCTTATTCAGTGCTCATGGGGTGAATGAACTCTTGCCACTGTGCCTGGGCAGACAGAGCTGCTGGGCCCGAGTCATGGAAGTGAGGGTGGGAGAAGGAAGCAGTTACTTTAGAATCTACTGTGCTGTGTTTGGTCAGAGTAGAATTTATGTGAGATCTAAGTGTTCAAGTTTAAACTTGGACACCTTTCCCAATATGCCAGTTAAAGGCAGTAATAGCAAGGGACAGCGTTTTTGTTTTTTAATTAAACTTAGTGTGTACGTGTAGGCCGTGGCACATGAGTAGAGGTCAGAGAACAACTTGCTGGAGTTGGTTCTCTCTTTCCACCCATGGATCCCAAGGATCAACCTCAGGTCATCAGGTTTAACACATACATACTAATCATCTCATAAGACCAGAGGAGATTTAAATATGGTCATGCTGGGGGAAATGAACAGAGGAATATGACGGTCAGGAGTGCATCTTTTGTATACTGGCATGAGCTTCAAACAATTTATATAAAAATTTAAAAAGGTGACACATTATCTGGCTGGTTGTTTTCTCAATTCTAGTTCTATAAGATGGTCCAAGAAGTTTCTATTGCTTGAAGAGATGAATCCATGTCTGTAACACATTTTGCAAACCTTCAGCTAGGAGTTAAGAAGAAGATCCTGTAACTGGAGTTACAGGCGGTTGGAGCTGCCTGATGTGGGTGCTGGGAAATAAGCCTGGGTCTTCTATAAGAACAAAAAGTGCTCTTAACTCTCAAGCCATCTCTCTAGCCCCATGTTCTCTTAACTATAAAAATTTTATGAAGCTGTTACCATGTAGGAATACAGTATTTGGTCAATCTGAATCTGTTCCTATGTCATGGTCACTTATGTTTGGTTCCAGAATAAAATCTAAGTCCCTTTGAAGTCAGATCTGTGTTGTGTTGTGTGTGGGTATGCTTCTGGGAACTGAACTTAGGGCCTGGGCCTCACACGTACATGCTGGGTAAGCAGTGTCCATTGACCTATCTTCCCAGCTCATGTACATATGCTTTGGTACCTAACCCTGGTGCTCCAAGGATGATCCCCTTCACCAGAAGAGTAGCCTGGATTAGTGTCAGATACTAGAAAGCACCAACTATGCCCAACCATTTAGTGTTACCTCAAGTAGGTAAGCTTTTTTGGGGGGACTTGGACTTGCTTGGTTGGGCCACAGTCCTTTGGTTTATTCCACTGTTTGTTTTCAGTGTCTATGGTTTCAGAACATCTGGTTTAATTTTGTTTTCAGAATGTTTGGTTGTTAACTTGCTAGCATTCAGCATTTTTATCTCTTTGACACTCCTCTAGTGTCTAATTTACAGAATATTTGAAAAGTTGTCATTTGGTATCCCAGATGGTTTTGTTTGGTAACTATGCAAATTCAACTTACAAATACTTCAAAAATTAAATAAATATAACTATAGATAATTTGATTTTATGCTTCCTATAATAGGGACTACTTGATTCCTACCCCTACCTCCCTGCCAATGAAATTAGAAAACCTGGGCAACAAGAATTAAAAATCACAAATGGATAGCCTACTTTAACTAATATTTTAAAACATCAAAAGAAAAACTGAAGTTTTTTTTTTAAACTGAAGTTTTAACTTATAATTAATTAATAAGAGTTTAAAAACTACATCAAGGATAAAGAAATGTTAAAAATGAGTAAAATATTAATAAAAAGTTTTAAGATTGTATAAAAAACTAAAGACAGATTCTAAAGAAATAAAAACCTAAGCATTCTCAGGCTGTGCTTTCTGCCCTAACTGCTCTCTGTCAAAGAACTACTGCCATCTGATTTAAATAAAACCTAAAGAGAAAAGAGACTGCATTCTAAACTCCCCAGTCCACCTAACAGCTTTCCTCGAGTCTTCCTCCTCTCACAGCCCTTTCTTCTGTCTCACCGAGGTAGTTCTAATTCTACTGGATGGGTATAGCCTACTCTGTGTCGTGTCTGCTCATTGTAACTGTTTCATGACATCATCAATCATTGTCATTTTGTATTCAGAAATGACAAGTCTGTGGCCATTTCATTCAAACATTAAAAAAAACACCTTACTGTGTGTTTTTCTTTGCATGCTTCATTTTTTAAGTGTCTATATCATGTGCACCAGTGTCTTGTCTGTATGTACATGTGTGCACTATGTATAACTGTACCTTCAGAGGTCAGAAGAAGGCACTGGATCCCCTGGAACCAGAGTTATAATGGTCGTGAGTCACCTTTGGGTGCTGGGAATTGAACCCAGGTTCTCTGCAAGTACAACAAATGCTCCTTATTGCTGATCTATCACTCCACCCCATTGCCATGCCTATTTTAAAACATGTAAATGAATATGCATGTCTGAGAGATATAGTAAAAGGCCTGACAAAACACACTGCCTTATAATAAATGTAGGTACTCTTAAGTCCCTGAAATTTATTAAAATATTTTTGCTTCTCATATATTTTATGAGAACTTAAAATGCTACTTATGTACATAAGACAACGAGCATTCTTTGGTGTCACATCATAAAAGCTTCATTAAGCTACTAAATCTTACAAGGAACATATAGATTTTGGTAAAGATTTTTCTTCCAAAACCAGTTCTGTGAAAGATTAAAATTTTATTTCATTTTTTCAAAGTCAAGGGTAACAAAAATAAAACAGCATCAAAATGCTTTATGTTGATCCAATGCTCTGAATGTTGTGTTAAGAATTCTTCTGTTGGACTGATTCCTTTTATAGTAGTGTTCCTGTGTACAAGTGATGGAGATAAGATTTCTGGTAAAGCCGAGATACATCTAGAATGGTGGTTATATTTGCCAAAGATCTTTAAGTTGAACTTCTTTTCCATAATGAAAATTATAGGAATTTACAATACCATCAAGCAGTAACATCAAACTGGTTATACTTACTCTGTATGTAATAAAAAAGGACTTACTATGAAGTCTTACCAAAAAGGAAAAGTCTTCCTTATTTTGGTTACAACTTAGCACATTGCTAAAATCTTATTTCTCTGAGATCCTGGGCAGAGACAATATACTGTTCTGACAGGATACTAGTTGGCTAAAGAAGGACACTAGCTGTTTGGAGACAGGATATAAACCTGTTGGAGGTCCTTCTAAGGAGGTGCACCAGTGTCCACAGACCCAAGTCCATAGTCTCAAGAATATCTTAAAGACAGGCTACCTACATTAAAAGGCTGAAGGATTTAAAGGATCTCTTTAGACAATAACAGGATGCTTTAACTTCTTAAAGGCAAAGTAACTATCAGTACTTATAACCGTATGCTTTGGTTTTCCATTTTTTCTTTTGGCACTGTTGGTACTCTATGGTCACAATCCCACACTTCCTTCTCCTTAATAGATTCCAGTACTGCATTTTTTTTCTACAAATTGTTCTTTTTGTATCTTGCCATAATCAGTTTGGTTTTTGTTTGTGGATTTTGTTTTGTTTGGGTTCTTGTTTTAACAGTCTAAAGGACCATATCTACATAAGCATAGCTATGGGTTGCCTGACTCTGGTCCTTTCTGGGACTAATGGTTGAAATAATCATATTATTCTTGCATTGACAATTTTTTAAAAAATGTATTTATTTTAGGTATATGGATGTTTTTCTTACATCTGTATGTGTATCGTGTGCATGTCTGGTGCCTGCGTATGTCAGAAAAAGTTGTGACATCCTTAGAAGCTACAGTTTCGGATGGTTGTGAGCTACCATGTAGGTGCTAAGAATCAGACTCAAGGTTCCTGCAAGGGCAATTGGTGCTCTTTTTTTTTTTTTTCTTTTCTTTTTTTTTCGGAGCTGGGGACCGAACCCAGGGCCTTGCGCTTGCTAGGCAAGCGCTCGCTAGGCAAGCGCTCTACCACTGAGCTAAATCTCCAACCCCGCAATTGGTGCTCTTAAATGCTAAACCATGCCAAAATTCTTACATTTTTAAGAAACCATGTACAATTTATCATTATGATACAAGGATTTAAGCCAACTCCCAAAACAAAAACTCCAAAGCCTCCTCTCCAACCACTGGATAAAATAGGAGTTGAGCTTCGGTCTCTCTTTGGCAAAGACTACATCCCTCATTAACATGGAAATTATACAAAACAGATTATCATCCTTTAGTACCTCAAAGGGATTTTTGGAACCACAGCTCTGAGGATGGGGTAGAGTGAGGTAGAAGAATAGGAAATTCTAGAGGCAAATAAACAAAAACCAATCCCAAAGGAAGACTGGAAACCTCTCCAACAGATCTATGCATAACAAAACTGCATGCTTTAAAAACAAAGCCCTGCCTTCCCTACTTGCTAGAAAAGATGGAGGTCCTATAAAGAGCAGAGACCTTGGTCCAAGGCTTTTCAGACTTAGACTTTCCTAGTCCTTGGGCACACTCTCATTCTGGGGCGTATTTTTCTTTCTTTCTAACAAAAGGTCTCTATTGTCATCACCATCCATGTGTCCCTGGTCCAGTTCTTGTTCCAGAACACAAGAAACTGGGAAACTCAGTTGATGTGCTCTAGACCCTGATCCACGCCTATAATCAAAAGACAACTAAGGTTCTCTTACTTAGGTTTATGTGTTGGCATGTCTTGCTTTTATAAAGGCATGTTTGTTTAATGCCATCTGAGATGTAAAGGAAGGAAACTGGTACTTGGGCTTTAAAACACTAAGGCCAGAGGGTGAAGGTTTTATAAATATACCAAGGCTACCTAATGAACCAAACACTTTTTTTGGAAATAGTTTCACTATGTATCCCTGCCTGTCCTGGAACTATGTAGGCCAGGCTGGCCTTAAACTCACAGAGATCTGCTCATCTCTGCCTTTGAAGTGCTGGGATTAAAGGTGTGCATCACCCTGCCAGGGTAAAGTTAGTTAGTGAATATTGAAAGGATGAGAATTTTTTAAAACCCATTTTACATGAGAAAAACCCCTACTTTTCTTTTGAAGCCATAGTTCAGGATGCAATCAACAGACATAACATGTGATCTTTCATTTACTGTTGGTGACAATCAATTCAATTTCATATGCACTCAAATCCAAAGTAGAACTATTTGCTTCACTATGCATACTGCATAATGCAAAGAGTAAAAAACATACAACTTTCCCTGATAAAGTCAATTAAACTGTGCTGTCATAAGATTACCAGTTCAATTAGCTAGACACAACAATAATAATAAGTTGAAGATTAAAGAAAGCAAAACAGCAGCCTTTAACTGGTGCTGTGGGAAAACTTCTGAAGGGGTGTTAGATGGCCCATCCCTTCGAATGGCAGTGGGCCACAGAGCCCAAGACAAATTCTTGGATGTGATGAGAACAGAGCCTACTCACTGGCAGGTCAGAGTTTGCTTACAAGACTCCAGCTAGCACCAAGGCAGATAGCGAGGAGCTACCTAGAGTCCCACACCTTTTCTTTTTATTACTGGAAAGTCATCTGCGAAGTTAATGTGATAATGTGAGTCAAAGTTGACACGGCTAAGTGCTGGCTCACAGTCGACCATCTGGATATGGGATCTTGCCAGTACTTAATGACTCTGTTCAATATTTAATCAAAAATTAATAAAGGTACAATTAACATGCAACTCATAAAAAAATAGAAAAAAGAAAAGAAAAAATATTAATTTTCCATGAATGACCAGCACAAACTGTTAACCTGTTAAGAAAAGTCCAACTTCTCCACCATTCCAGAATATAAATATACACTATCTGTTTCTCTCTAAGCATCTTAGGTCCAGGACAAACGAGATAAAGCCAGGAGCTAAACACCCAACAGACCAATCGCCCATTCTCTGTGACTGAGTCATTCATCTCTTGTGATGGGCATGGTGTCTTCGAATGCGCAAGTCTTTGGAGATTTCTTGACCATCTTGCCAGAACTACATACAGTAAGTGCTTTTTGTTTTCTTGGTAGAATAATTAATTCATCAGTGCTTCCTCTGAGGTTCAAACATGACCATGGGCCAGATTCCAAAGAGAAACTGTGGAAACAAGTGAGGACAAAATGAGAGAACGACATTATTCTATGCCTGAAAAAAATGAGGGAGAGAAATCCCTAGGGGTCTGGGCTAAAAAAAATGTTAGGCTTGTTAGTGTTAGTACCCTGAACATAGCAACCACCTTCCTGGCTTGCATAAGGTTTCAAAGCCTACTTCCACTTAGCGTATTTAAATAGACTAAGCGTCTACTTGGCCAAACATGGAAGTAGCTATTTAGTCTGTAATCTTAAAGAAATTTTTGTTGTGTGAGTATGTGTGCACAAGAGTGTGTATATAATGAAGTGCTTGTGGAAGCCAGAAGAGGGTGTGTGTGTGCACGCGTGTGTGTGTCACCTGGTATAGTGCTGGAATGGATCTTGGGTCTCTGAAGGAGCAGGGTATGCTTTACCATCTCTCCACCCCCCTTAATCTTCAATTCTAAAATTAATGCTGCAAGGTTGTGCTTAACAGCTCCATTCTGTTGAGGTAACGCAGGCCTAAAGAAGAGACTTGTCTAAGATCACGGGCAGCAAATGGATAACGAACATTTCAGATTTGGTGTCTGTGCTGCCCCTCTACTGCTCCAGCACTCCTGTTGTTTCTTCATCCATTTGAGCTTCTCAAGACTACCGCCACCCTCCCCTTTAATACTTTACAACACGCTTACCTTCACTTTTGGCCTGTACCTCAGGTAAAGTGTTCTTGTATATAAACTGAAAGAAAAGTGGGAAAGCTTCTCAGACAAATCAACTCATAGACTATAACTTCAGGATGTTTGTAGTTTAGAATCAAGCATGGAAAATAAGCTCTAGGTGGTTGGGATCACAATTCCATCTTTGAAAAATGCAGCTGTAAACCTTAATTAAAAAAAATATGAAAAACCCAGAGAGGTAACAGTTTCATTAGAGTGAGCCACTCTGCTGGAGGTGGGATTAGTTAGATCTGTAAAGTAGTGCAAATGGCAAACATTGCTGAATTTGTCCCTGAAAGTCACTAGATTGTCTGTAACATACACAATAAGGAGTTTTATGTATACTACACTACTAAATATATTTGTAACAAAATATTAGTATATATAGTATACTATATACATAATATATATAATATATATAGTAACAAAATATTGTGACAACATATAGAAAGCCTACTTTCCTAGAATTTCAAGAAGAATGCAAAGGTCTAAAGAACCTACTAGTTAGATTTATAAAATTGACTATGGCTATGCTACACTTCCCTGCACTAAGTCTGGAACTGCAGCACATGGCAGTTTAGATGTTACCTGGACATTTGCTAGCTGCAAGACTTTGGACTTGTTAATTTCTGATATTTTTAGGTATTCATTCAACAAAAATGAAAACAATTGCTTTAGCAGAAAGTTTGTTAGTACAGTCTAGACTGACATTAATGCAAAAGAAAGTCTACAGTGGACATGATGGCATTTGCCTATAATCCCAGTATTTAGAGGAAAGCAGGAGGGCCTTGACTTGAGGCCAACCTGGACACTTAGTGAATTTCAGGTCATCATAATCTACAAAGTGGGAACATTATCCACTTCACGGATGCAATACTGGGAGTCTCCAGAGAACCTGCTCAGCCCATGGGCTGACGACAAAGCTAAGTGTGGCAAGCCGAGACTCAGGGTACACAAAGAAGCCACTAAAGTGAAGACAGGTCTAGTGAACCTTGGACACTTGTCCACTGCAGGCTGCTCACCAGCATAAACCATAGCAAAGATGAGTGTCTGCAAGTGGAAGTAGGCACCCTGACCTGTGTCTATTACAAACTATCTCCACGTTTTGAGAACAAAGAAAGAAGCAGTTCCAAGGCTTGCTCTGTTTCTCTTTCTTGTTTTTTCTGCCTCTGCACCCTCCTTTTTCTTTTTGCTTCACTTTAGTACTATTTCCACTTCACTACACATATATTTTAAAAAGCAAACTCCTTATCCTCCTTTTCTTATTTTGAGGAAGGGTCATATGTAGTTCAGGCTGGCCTGAAATTCATTATGTAGGTGAGGATGACTGAACTTCTGATCATCCTGCTTCTATCTTTGACTGCTACGATGCCCATTTTGTGTGGTGCTGGGGACAGAGCCCGAGGCTCTGTGCTGCTAAGTGAGTATCCACCTACTGGGCTACACGCCTAGAGCCTTTTTTGCCTCTGTATTTCCCTTTTCTCTCCTTTCTACTATAATATATACTTTTGCTTTACCTTATTTTTATAAAGCTTTTATATTTTTATTTTAAAATCTCCCTTCTTACATTTATCTAATTTTATTTCAAACTTCAAATAATAGGAACTCTCTTGCTGCTGTTGTTTTGAGACAGGTAATTATATGAACAAGGCTGCTCTCAAACTCACTATGTACAGCTGAGAATGACCTCTCAACTTCCAACTCCCGATCATCCAGCCCCTACTTCCCCGGGATTGCGACCACAGACACGTGCCAGTGTGCTCAGCTTGCTTTTTCTTTTTCTGATCTCTTAACCTTTCCCATTTTAAAAAAAAAATTAAATCAAATGTACCGGGGATATTCGTATGTGTGTTTACTCGTGTGTGTCATATGTGTGCAGAAGTCAGAGGGTTTCCAGGCAACAATGAACTATAAATCCCGATTCTGTCTCTACTATTTTATATTTACACCTTCCTACTTAAAGTGTAAAGTCAAAACAAACAAACAAACAAAAAACCCAAAACAAATTCTTCCAGTACTAGGTTCAAAAGCTTTTGTTTCCTACCTGAAAAGGATGTGGAGATAAGAGCCCAGGCCAGTTAGAATATGCCACCATGCATGAAACTGCGTTGCAACACCTAGGATAGGGGGCACTGTCTTTCGAAAGTTCCTGTGTGGAGAAGGAGGAAACCACAATATTACAATGAAGATATACATGACAATATTACATTTTGAGATACTCTAAAATGTGACAATTACTTAATTTCTTTATATTTGCTGTACTGTTTTCTAAAAGTATTTTGTGGAACGAATAATATATTTCCATGAACTTAAGAAGAAATGACTCAAATTAACATAGAAAACAATTTATTGACATCTTATTAATTATAATACATATAATTAACTAAAGGCTTTGAAACATCTTACCGTAGAATCTATCATTTTGTTCCAGGTAACCACTAATCCGTGGAGATTGTTTTTAGGTAATGCTTATTCTCTGGCACAGCTGTTTTCTGGAGCACACTTTGAGAAACACTAGTTCAGTTTGCTCTCTGCTCAGGAGAGAGCATATGCATTTTCTCTCACCTCAGTATACCGCTATACAGTCTACGAATTCCTTAATATCTATGGTTTCATAGCTCAGGAAGCAGTCATTAGCAAATCTATATATGGCAAGAACTTAAAAAAATTCTTGATTAATTTAGTTTCCCAAGTTGACACCTAGTAGTTCAGATGGGTCTCAAATTCTTTTGATTAAAGAAATATATATCATACTAATATTTAATAGAGAAGAATACCACTGTGGAATGCCAACCCGAGGCCCAACTGTAGTTAGTGGATCAGACCCAGAAACGACTCTTCGCTCAGTACAAAGGCTTCACTCTCCTAGGCACTATGCTGGATATTTCTAATTCAGAAGCATGCACCTTGATCTTAGTCTCGGACTTTCTTCTTTCTACACCCAGGCTTCACGCAGTCAGTCTACTTTCACGTCCTGAACCTCCTGACTGAGTACTGGAATTAGGGGCATGCACTACCATATCCAGCTAAATCTTAGTGTTTAGGCAAGAAATGTCTTTACTTGTCTACATTTACTTACACAACTGTTTCCTACTACATAGCTCTAAGCAAAGTATATATTTACTTAGCTACACTGAAAATTTCACATTTTATGTGAAACTTTTTAATACAGTAACTTAAAGAGAATCCAAACATGTGCAACGGCATGCAAAGTACGAGCCACATGTGGTGGTAATATCTGTAATCTCAGCACTTGGGAGATGGAGGCAGAAGGATAAGGAATTCAAGATCATCCTTAGTTACTTAGGGATCTCAAGGCCAACCTGATCTGTGGGACCCTGTCTCAAAAAAACCAAAATCAAACCCAATTATCAACAAAAACAGAAACATTCTCCTCAAAAGTAAGCAAAATAAAAATATATCTATTACCCAACTTCGATAATTAATAAATTATGCTAAATCCATGTCATCTGAACCTTCATCTATGTCTCTCCTCCACATTATATTGAGGAAAATTCTAGGTATCATATTTTATCACTAGATATTTCAGTGTATGTCACTAGAAAAAATCTTTTAAACATAGCTACAATACTATTTTCACATCTAAAGTATTAGTAATAACCCTTTAGTATAAAATAGTTAATTATTAACTGAGTTTAACATTTCTGTTTATGTTTTCATAGTGAATCAACATCACAAAAAGCTAATAATGCTGTAAATCAGTGGCTTCCCTACACTCCTTCGTTTTGTTTTTGGTGGTGATCCAACCCAGGATCTCATACATACTAGACAAGCACTTAATCATATAAGCTATATCCTTAGCTCCCATATCTCTTACGTCTTTTCTTTCTTTAAAGATGTATTCATTTATTATATATGAGTACACTGTAGCTGTCTTCAGACACACCACAAGAGGGCATCAGATCTCATTACAGATGGTTGAGTCACTGTGTGGTTGCTGGGATTTGAACTCAGGACCTCTGGAAGAGCAGTCAGTGCTCTTAACCATTGAGCCATCTCTCCAGCACTCTCTTATGTCTTTTAATCTTAGGTTATACCTCTCTCTTTCTTTCCTCCTGTAATTGATTTGCTGTAGAGACTAGGTCATTCAACTTCTGAGTTTCCAAATAGTCAAAATATTATTGATTGACACCTTTCTTACAAAGTTTTACATGCATTTCAAATGCCAACTACAAATCATTCTTGTTTTTTTGATGAAGCAAACTAAGTAGTTTTCTTTTTTGTTTTTGTTTGTTAGTTTTTGTTTTTTAGAGACAGGATCTCTTTGTGTGATATCCTTGGCTGTCCTGAAACTCACTTTGTAGACCAAGTTGGCCTTGAACTCACAGAGATCTGCTTGCTTCTATCTCCCAAGTGCTCGGATTAAAGGTATGTGCTACCACGCCAGCTTGCTTAGGTGGTCTTCGAAGATAGAGTAAATCTGTGATTAACTGTATAGTTTTGTGATGCACACAATACAAAAAAAGACCCAAGATTATAAAATATTCTGAGGTTTAAACTTTCAGACAATTTAAATAGGTATTCCCAGAGTTTAATTTTACTGTGTTATACAGTGTCAACATTGGTAACATTTCATTTTAAGACTTCTTGTTTCTACATGCCTATTAAAGTCTCTGCTTAATATAATGGTTCCATATTTATTTTCTAGAAATGAAAATATATCTTACCTCAGTGAATCACAAAAGATGTTATCTACATTCCACAATAAAAATCCCAATAAGAAGACAGTCAAGGATGTATAACCTAGTCCTCTGAGCCACGGATAAACCCTGTGGGGAAAAGAAAAGCAACATGACAATCTTAAAGTCTATCATGACCAGAGGTGAGAGCAGGAAGTCAACATTTTTATGAGCAACTAAAGTCCTCAGGAGACTGAGAGCAGACCGGTTTATTCCTGTAAGTAACACTTTTGCCAATCATGTATTACACACTTTATAAAGATGCTTTTCAAGTGTGTCCTGCTAGGTTGTTCTTCAGGCTGGTCTCAATGTCAGGGCTCCTACACTCCTCTTGCTTTAAACTCCCAAGGAGCTGGGACTATAGGAGTTTACCATTGTGCCTGGATAATTGCTGAATGTTTAGCTATTTAAAGGTACTGAGAGAAAATGGTCCATCAAGACTGTTACATAAGCGAGATAATCCAATATGCCTGCCCAACAACTTTACACACACACACACACACACACACACACACACACACACACACCCCTAAATCACAGAATATACTAAGTTCTTAATGTGTCAGGTATAGTTCTAAGCATTTCAGTGGGAAGCAGTCATTAAGAAAATGCTGCTCTCAGGAATCACAGAATGGTGGGGCAGGAAATAAAAGCAGTATTGCTTATTTTTGAAAAAAGTAAAGGAATTTGGAGGTAATAAAGAGGTATTTGGGTGGGGAATCCCTCTGTCACTGTAAATACACTTACAAAGCAGGTATTCTTTCACATCACTGTTAAGGAAGGTGAAGGGTGGTCAACAGCAGCTTAATCACTTTTTATAGCTTCAATAAAGTCAACTTATTTATTTGGTTTTTTGAGACACAGTCTTGCTACGTAGCCTTGGCTGGCCTGCCACTAGGCTGATCAGGCTGACCTTGAACTTTTAACTATCCTCCTTTTAACTCTGCATCCAATGTACTAGGATTAGAAGCATACACCACCATATCTGCTTTAGAAATACGTATTTATAAAGTACATTTAGGGGCTACAGAGAAGGCTCAATGTTAAGAGCACACACTGAGTTTGGTTCCCAGTACACGTTAGGCAGCTCATAACTGCCTGTGAGTCTATCATCAGGGGTTCCACTCCCTCTTCTGGTCTCTGAAGATACTGCCCCTACTCACACACAGACACACCTACATAAACACAATTAAGAATTGAATACATTTTCAAAAATGTACATATAAATCCAGGCTCACATCTCTAATCTCAGACTTGGGAGGCTGAGTCAGAAAGACGCAGTGGTGGGAGGCCACCCTGGGCTATGGGAGAGAGAACCTGTTTCAAGACAAAAACAGATGAGCAGAAGGTACATGCAATTACTACTGTGATAAAAAAAAATAACATATCTAATCTCAGAAGGTAAGAGGGAAAGAGGGGAGAGGGAGAGAAAGAGGGAGCTGGAGACTGAGGATGGAATCACACTCCGTGCTCCCCTTCTTCTATGGCTTCTTTCATTTGGTACTGATTTGTTCATTCTGTCATTTATACGACTACATCATTCTTTTTTTTTTATTACTAATACTCCACAGCTTGGATATAGCACAATTTATTTGGCTCTCCTAATGTTGATAGATTTTTGTTTCCAGTTATTGACTCTTACAAATAAAGCATCTATGAACTTTCCTAATTGAGACAATGTGTTGAAAAATACTCTCATTTCTCTTCCATAACTAGGCGGGAAAGGAATGGCTCAATTGTATGGGTGAATGTTTAGCTTTTCAAGACACTCTTCAAGCATTATCCCCTTTTCTCCCTTTCTTATCTCTCACCCTTCCGTTCTCTTTCTCGGTTATGGAATGAAACTAGGGACTTTAACATGTTAGACAAATTTGCTACCACTGGGCAATCCCTTAGACACTGGGGGTAAGCGGTGGTACTAACTTACATTTTTTTTTTTTTGGTTCTTTTTTTCGGAGCTGGGGACCGAACCCAGGGCCTTGCGCTTCCTAGGCAAGCGCCCTACCACTGAGCTAAATCCCCAACCCCCTAACTTACATTTCTACCAGCCACATACAAGTGGTTCCAGTTGTTCTGAATCTATGCACACCGGGTGTGTCAGTCCCTTTCATTTCAGTTACAGCTCTAGTACTACAGTGGTATCTCATTGTGTTTTTTATGTACTTTCCCCCCAAATTAGTCAAGGGCATTGTTTGTGTAATTATCTGCTATCCATATATCTTCCTTAATATGGCATTTATTGTTTGAGTGGTAATAATTCTTTATAAATTCTGGTGAATCCTCTATTGCATATATATTTTTGAGATATTCTCTCCAAGTCTGTTATTTGCCCTTTGTTTTCTGAACATGGTCTCTAGGAACCAATCTTGTACTTTTTTTCAAGTCCAGTTCTTGCTGTGATTGCCTAGGATGGCCTTGAACTATAGGTCAAGCTATTCTCCTGCTTGGGTTCTTGTTCATGCCACCTAGTCTCACAAAAGTTTGTTAATTTTAATTAACTTCAAACTCAAATTTATCATTTTTCTTTATTGTTTGTGTCCTAATAAATCTTTGCCTAATTAAAGTTTGTAAAGACTTCTACTAGAATTTAATAATTTTAGCTTTAACATTTACAGATATAACTCACTTCTGTTATATTTTTATTATGGACTGACAACACAGGGTACATAGGCATATATGCTTCCATAGCAGGCATATAACAATATGTTGAAGGCTATCTTCACTTACAGGATTAGGCATGGTGGCCCACACCTGCGACCCCCGTACCTAGGAGGTTAAGGCAGAAGGTTCATAAATTTGTGATCAGTTTGGGCTACACACCAAGAGGCATTATGCTTCAAAAGAACTAGTATGACTAGTTTTCTATTAAGTTACCTCCACACATTTTTATGGAGGATCGGGCCAGTATGATATGCTAGTCTAATTTAGATATTCTCTACTCTATGCTTACCAGCTATAGTACAACACTGCCTTGCCTGGCACAGTAGAATAAGTCAAGCTCTTAAGTGCTCCCCCACCCTCTCTTTTTGGTGCTGAACACAGGGCCTTGTTCACGGTCAGCACATACACTACCACACTTCTGGCCCGGTCCTCTAAGGCTGCTGCTCTCTTTAAAAACCATTCCATCTATTCTTGGTCTTTTGTGTCCTATGTGAACGTTGGAATCGAGTTCTCCACTCTTTTAAAAGGATTCTTTTATGTTATGCTTATGAGTGTCTTGCCTACATGTATGCCCATGCACCATGTATGTTCCTGGTGCTAGCAGAGTCCAGAAAAAGACATTGGATCCTCTGGGACTGGAGTTACAGGGAATTGTGAGTCGATATGTGAGTGATAGACTTAAACCTGAGTCCTCTGGAAGAGCAGCAAAAGTTTTTAACCTCTGCGTCTGGCCCGGTTTGTTTGTTTTGAGACAAAGTCTCATAATGTAGTCCAAGCTGGTCTAGAATTCTCTTTATACTTTCTTTTTATTGTTTTGTTTTGTTTTTCAAGACAGGATTTCTTTGTGTAGTCCTGATTGTCCTAGAACGTGCTCTGTAGACCAAACTGTCTTTGTACTCACAGAGATCCACCTGCCTCTGCCTCCCAAGTACTGGGAGCCCCTAGAACTCTCTTTGTGGACCAGACTGGCCTGCTCCCCCAGTGCTGTGACGAAAGGTACGCACCACTATGCCCAGCAAATTTCACATTTTTTACCAAAAGCCTGAAAAACTTTTGATTGTGATTATACTTAACCTGCAGACAAAGTTAGGAAAAACTGACACCTTAATGACACTGACTTTTCTAACCAGTAAGGGAGTATATTTCTCAATTTATTTAGTTCCTTTAGTCTCAGCAAAAAAACTGTGGTTTCAATGCATAATCTGGCACATGTTGGAACACTGTCCAAGTATGGAATCAGGTGAAAAGAATTCTGAGTACTTGTGAGAAAACTCCAAGAAAACAAGACAAGAGTCTTGTGACCTCAGTTTCTTCAAGAACACACTGTTCTTGGAATGTTTCAGAGGCCCTCCCAGGTGTAGTAGATGGAGTGAGTTTACTTGGATCACTCATTACAACTGGCTGTTGTTGTTTATGTGTTTATGTTGTCATGCTCAGCTTGTCCTGTGATTGTACACTGTACTATGTGACTCTTCTTAACCGTCAGAGTATAAATTGCCTGGTTCTCTGAATAAAGTTGGCTAGTGCATGAGACTTTAGCCTCATTTATCAGCTCCATCCTCCCCGGTCCCACCATCTCTAGCACAGTAAACAGGCACACATTTGTTATTTCTACCCTAAACATTTCATGATGTTGCAAATTGTACATTAAAAATTTTCACTTTCCATTCATTCCCATTAATATATAGAGGTGATTTCCCACCCACTTCACACTAGAAAGATGGCTCGGTGGTTAAGAGTACCTGGTGCTGGGTTGGGGATTTAGCTCAGTGGTAGAGTGCTTGCCTTAGCGCAAGGCCCTAGGTCGGGTCCCCAGCTCAAAAAAAAGAAAAAAGAAAAAAAAAAAGAGTACCTGGTGCTCTTCCAGATGACTAGAGCTTGATTCCCAGGATTCATATCCAGTGGCTAACTTCCACTCTAACTCCAAGGGAATATAATACCTTCTCTGTCACCCAAGGGCACCTTCACTAATATGCACATACATACGTGTACACATTGATAAAGTAAATCTTTAAAAAAATGAGTGTTCTTTGGAATCCTGACTAGACGCCTATAACACCTAAAATTGATAAATTACACTCAGTCTTTTGGGTACATTTTTTTTATATATATTCTTGTGTTATCTTCAAACACCACATTAGACAGGACTTCCATCAGCATAATTCTCAGTAAAATGGCAACAATAAAATAATCTTATTTTATTCTAGATACTACAAAAATTTGAAAAAACACACATCTTAGGTGTTTTATATGCTACAGAATCTATAGCCTAAGAAAATTCCTCTTACTACTAATTAGAAAGATCTTTTGTTTTTAGATTGTGAACAAGTGTTGACTTTTATAGGCTACTTTCTGTAAATCTACAGATATATAGTTTTTAATCTTCTATTTTTAAAAAATTGTAAAGGGTAATACCAGATTTTCAAAAGATTTGTTTTACTGTAAATATCTGCATGTAAATGTGATTTATTTTTATGTATTTATCTATGTTTTGGGTTTTTTGAGGCAAAGGTAGCCATGTAGCTAAGGGTAGCCCTGGAACTCAGAGTGGATGACGATCTTGAATTCCAGATCCTCCTGTCTCTGCCTACCAAGGGCTGCAATTACAGGTATGCACTACCATCCCTGACTTGATGTGGTTTTCTAAACTTACCACGGCACATCTTCAGCTCTCAGGAGAAGTACAAAGCAAAATTCTTCAGTGGAGTGAAATGAATGTCATTGGTTATCCAGGTAGCAGGGGGCGAAGAAGAGAGCAAGAACTTTGTCAGCACACGGTCCATTCATGCTCAGTACAGACAAGATTCTGGAGATACACTACCAGCACGGGGAATGGGAATAAAATGCAGAGTTCTCAGAATGTCTGTGTCTGATGTGGTCAGCCTTCACTCTACACTGGCTGCCTTCATGGTATAAAGCTCTCATCTCAGAAGTCCTCTCTCTTCTTCCCTAGGGAATGCTTCCACCTCTCTTCCTGGGTCAGTCCCAGCTTAAATTCCATGACTTCTTCCCTTTTGTAGTGTTCTCTTTTTGGTGAAACAAATTTTCTAATAGAAGGGTTCCTGACCAACAGCTTATTAAATTTAAACTCCTTTTGAAAACTTTAATATAGAATTACATACTTTTCTCCATATTTTGTTGATAGTATAATTAACTATAGAATTCTAGGTTGGAAGTCTTTCTTTAGAAATTCAATGGCACTGGTCTACTGTATTCAAGTTTCTTTTTCTTTCTTTCTTTTTTTTTTCGGAGCTGGGGACCGAACCCAGGGCCTTGCACTTGCTGGGCAAGCGCTCGACCACTGAGCTAAATCCCCAACCTCTGTATTCAAGTTTCTAATGTGACTTTTGGAGATGTAAAAACTTCCTGATTCCTAGTTATGTCTCCCAGGTATTTCCCAACTTCTTGTTCCTGATACTGCCTGATACTTAAAAACATTCTGTCATGCAAGGTGAGGTTCTTGGGTTAGGATGTGGCTTTCTAGGTCAATTTAATGAATTTGTAGAAATCTATCTTTCAGTTTTGAAGATTTTACCGATTCTTTTCCTTGTGGTTTTATGCATTTAAAATAACGGTTTTGTTGTCTTTTTTTTTTTGCACAATTATTTTTATTAGATATTTTATATATTTACTTTTCAAATGTTATCCCCTATCCCAGTTCTATCCTCTTCCTCTCCCTTTCCCCTTCCCCCTGCTTCTATGAGGGTGCTCCCTCTCACCCACCCACTCCCACCTCACTACCCTGGCATTCCCCTACACTGGGGAAATGAGCCTTCACAGGACCAAGAGCCTCTCCTCCTATTGATGCCAGATATTGCCATTCTCTGCTACAAATACTGATGGAGCCATGGGTCCCTCCATGTGTGTTCTTTGGTTGGTGGTTTAGTCCCTGGGAGCTCTGAGAGGGGTCTAGTTGGTTGATGATGTTGTTCTTCCTATGGGATTGCAAACCCCTTCAGCTCCTTCAGTCCTTTCTCTAACTACTCCATTGGGGTCCCCATGCTCAGTCTGATGGTTAGCTGCAAGCATCCTCATCTGTATCTGTAAGGCTCTGGCAGAGCCTCTCAGGAGACATCCATATTAGGCTCCTGTCAGCAAGCACTTCTTGTAGTCTTAAAGCTAGATGGATGCAAAACTGATGCTGATGCTTTGAAATACTGTGCTCTTCAGTGCTTCTATCGTCCATTTCTCTTCAGGTTTACTGCATTTACCTGATTTCTAATTTGTTGTTTTGAGACATGGTCCCATATAGCCCAGGCTGGCCTCAAACTTTTTATATAGCCAAGGATAACATTGGACTTCTGAGGCATCTCCCAAGTACAGGGGTTACAGGTATGTGCTAACACATCTGGCTTTGCTTTCTAATTCTTGAAGTTGTAGGCTTAGTTAATTATTTCTTTTAACTGCTCCTCAACCCCTTTTGAGCTGAGTTCTTACTATGTAGCCTTGGCTGGTCTTGAAATCATAGATTCTCCTGCTTCTGCCTCCCAAGAACTGGCATCAAAAGCACATGATACCATGCCTGGTTTCCCTTCTTTCTGTTTTTGAAAGAGGGTACTGTTAAGTAGTCCAAGGTGGCTTCAAACTTGTTGTCTTCCTGCTCAGGTGGAAGTATACTCTTCTGGGAGCATAGGGCTGCACAACCTCTGCCATTAGAAGAGTTTTAGTACCTTCATATTTCATCTCAAGAACCAAGAAATTCTTATCAGTTCCTTTAATACATGTCCTTCATTGTGTAACTAACCATTACACACTGAAAGAGATTTGATCGAGGGTGCCATTTCCCAAGAAACTCCCTCTGTCATGTACTGGAGTTGAGGACACTACAGAAAGCAGCCTTGTTTCCTGAGGCACTTCTTCCTCCACTCCATTCTCTGTCTTTTCTTCTACATTTTGTTGAGGGGAAGGTAGTTCTTGAAAATCACTTAAATTTCTATCTTCCAAATTGCACAGTAAAGTAGTTATTTCAGAAAGATGAACAATGAATAGTCTCTTGTAAACTGTCTGCACGGACTTGGAATTGTGTATACTCCATTTGGTAATGCAGTAATTGAAATAAATGTGAACAACTAGCATCACTCTGCTTCTGCCAGCAGGGCAACTTGGAAACTGCCAGGTCCCCTTTGACATGATGATGCCTGAAGAACACTTTTCTTCAAAAATTCTCAAAGAAGTTGTCTTAGTTAGGGTTGCTGTGAAGAGACACCATGACTGAGGCAACTTTTATGAAGGACAACATTTAATTGGGGCCGGCTTATATTTTCAGATCCATTATCATCATGCCAGGAGGCATGGCAGCATCCAGGCAGACATGGTGCTGGAGGAGCTGAGAGTTCTACACCTTGATCCAAAGGCAGTCAGGAATAGACTGTCTTCTGCAGGCAGCCAGAAGGAGACTAGAATTCTACACTGGACACAGTTTGAGCTTAGAGACCTTAAAGCCCACCCCCACAGTGACACACTTCCTCCAACAAAGCCACACTTTCTAATACTGCACTGCTCATGGGCCAAGCATTCAAACACATGAGTCTATGAGGGCCAAACCTATTCAAACTACCACAGAAGGTGTGTGTGTGTGTGTGTGTGTGTGTGTGTGTGTGTGTGTGTGTGTGTGTACATGTGTGTGTTATATCCTAAAACTTTAGACTAAAACTTTAGACTAAATGACAACTTACCATCTTCTTTTACCAGTGGACATTATTTTTTCCTGGCCCAATCTTTCATTATCTTTCTGGATCAATTACATATGCCAATGGTGATAGGAAAATAGTTCCAATTATCCAGGTTTTTAAAAATTATTTTATATGTATTTATTTTGTGTGTGCATGCACACAAGTGTACACATGTATGAATACCATGGTATACATGTGGAGGTCAGAGGCCAATTCACAGGATTTGGGTCTCTCTTTTACCATGTGGGTCCTGGGGCTGAACTTGGGTCATTACGTTTGGCAGCAAGCACCTTTATTCACTGAGCAATCTTCAGGCCCTAAACTAAAAACTTTGATCTTCTGTTTATTATCAGACGTTTGAAACTAAAGATGTTATTGTGCTGGCATCTTCCAGTCCCTTCAAGCTAATTTTTATATAATCATTCATTTATCTTTACAGCTTCTTTGGATTTGATGTTTTGAAGTTCTTATGTCTTTTTAAGATAGCTAGCATTTAAAGTTAATTGTGTTTAATTCTAGGTGTTTTGTTACAGAGAAATTTTAAGAACTCAGTCACAATTTAAAACAAAAGTTTGATATTTTCTATCTAATATTAAGGACCTTTATATAGAAGCAGGTTCCTAGGTTTTAGGGATTATCAAGTTAGCTCACAATGAGCCTGGCTGTGGTGGTGTATGCCTTTAGTCCCAGCATTCGAGAGGCAGAGGCAGGCAGATCTCTAAGTTCGAGGCTAGCATGGTCTACAGAGTGAGTTCCAGGACAGCCAGAGCTACACAGAGAAATCCTGTCTTGAAGAAGCAACAACAAAACCTTACAATATAGTCAGGGACAGATGAAGAGAAAATGGACAACACTAAATTAAATGATCACTAAATAGAGATACAAGAAAGAAGGTATGGCAAGGCAGATAAAAGATAATTTTATTTCATAAAGACTGTCAATAGTAAATACTTTAGAATCTTTTTATTATATGAGAGGGGCAGATAGCTGTGTATCTGTGTGTGTTTTGTTGGTACCTTGGCATGTTGCTTTTGAGGGTTGGTTCTTTCCTTTTAACTGTTAAAATTAAGACTTGATGTGTGGGTGGGTTGGGGATTTAGCTCAGTGGTAGGGCGCTTGCCTAGCAAGCGCAAGGCCCTGGGTTCGGTCCCCAGCTCCAAAAAAAAAAAAAAAAAGAAACAAGACTTGATGTGTGGGTCCTGGGGATTAAACTCAGGTCATCAGGCTTGGAGTGAAGTGCCTTTACCTACATACTGAGCCATCTCACTGGCCCATTTTAAAGCCATCTGTGTTTCTCAGTATACCTATATCCTATCAGACTGATGTTAAGTTGATAAATGTGTTTTATGTTTCTTTATATCTCCCTAAAGTGCTCATATTAAAAACAGAATAAAGTAGAAGCTTCTGGAAAGATGGAGTAAACTGATTTTTTTCCCATTCTTTCCACTAAATTCCGATTCCTGTGTGCTATATATAATATCAAACAGACATTAGAAGACTTTGAAAGGTATAGTGAAGGAAGAAGGAAGTAGACTACTAGGTGCTAGGGGCCCTGAGGCCTGAAAAATGATAGTGGTAAGTTCCTTGTGTTTTCCTTTTAAACTAATATCATTTTAATTGACAAATTACAAAAAACAAATTATGATTGTATATACTTACAGGATACATGCTTATGTTCTATGTATACAACGTGGAATGATTAAATCAAGCTAATTAACCTTATTATCTCATTTGTCATTTTTCTGTGGTACCACATTTGAAATTTTTTCTCTTAGCTGTTTTGAAATGCACATTACTAACCATAGTAAACTGTTGTGCAATAGATCTTGAAAACAGTTTCCTTCTATCTGATACTTTGTAGCCTTCCACCATTTCCTCATTGTCTCCCTGCCCCATCCCAGGCTCTACCATCAAGAAGAGTTCAGCTTTATCACTTTCTACATGTAAGAGAGACTGTGCGGTATACTTAGCATCCTTCCTTTCCCTTTTTAAAACCTGATTTTTAAATTTACATTATTTATTTATTGTGATGTGTGCACACAAGTACAATGGGACCCACATGAAGGGCAACACATAGGAGTAAATTCTCTCCTGTTACCACTGTGAGAGATGGAACTCAGACCATCAGTCTTGGTCACATGTACCTTTTATCTACTAAGCCATCTCCCCAGTTCCAGCGGCATTTCTACATAAACCTGGCTTACTTCACTTAGCACAATGCTCTTCAGGTTCATTCACCATATACAGTTTTCCGCACAGTTTTTGGAGACAGGCTTTTCTATAGTCCTGGCTGTCCTAGAACTCGCTCTGTAAACCAGGCTAGCCTGGAACTCAGAGATCCTCCTGCCTCTGCCTCTGGAGTGCTGAGATAAAAGGTGTGTGCCACCACTGCCTGGTACCATATGCATTCTTTTGGGCTAGTATACTTGGAGTTGAAATGGAGCAAGTCAGTAACTGAAGTCTATGCACAGACAGAAAAGGTCCTAACAAAACTCACTGTCTCCAGCCAATGAATCATGAAAAGGCCAGCCTAAGCAAGACAGAAAATATAAAATAATAATCACCTGCTATTATACATCTCTCTCTCTCAATCTCTCTCTCTCTCTCTCTCTCTCTCTCTCTCTCTCTCTCTCTCTCTCTCACACACACACACACACACACACACACACACAAATACAGTTCCTTCCCCAGACCTAGCAAATGGAGAGCCTACACTTCCATCCAGAAAGTAAAAGGCAGCAGAATCACAAGTTCAGGGCTAGTCTGGGCAATACCAAATACCAGCAAGACTGTCTTGTCTCAAACAACAAAACCAGAAAATATATTTACCTTTTTTGTGTGTTTTTAAAGACAAAAATCTTAATGTTAACTGATGTGATTCTAAATTTATACAGAGAAAATGTTTCAGATAATTATATTTTAAATGGAACAAAATAAAGGCACTACACATGTTGAATTATTCTCTCCTCCACCCTCAAAATACACTGAATTCTTTAGTACTTCAGAATGTGCCTTTATTTCTAACTAGGATCACTGCTGATATTTCAAATGAGATTATACAGGAACAGATATACATTTCAAGAAGGCTGGTATCCTTCTTGAAGAATACAAGAATATGGCCACGTGAAGACACAAGGAAAAGACCATATGACAGCAAAAGCAGAAACTGCAAAGTAAGTAAGGCCAGAACTGCCAGCAAACCACCAGAAGAGAGGAAGAGTGGTGTGGAAGGAAGACACCTGCATTTGAACTTACAGTCTCTATACCCAAGCCACTCACCTTTCAGCACTTTGGTAGACAACCCCAGAAAACTAACACAGGCAAAAAAGGAGGTTAGGTTTCTGGACTGCATTAGAAACTGCCAACACTAGCCTTAGCAGGCTGTAATATACACGGAGAGCAAAGAGAATACACAGCACAAGCACTGGCCAGGCTGGGTGTGTAGCATATGCCTTTAATCCCAGCACTTGGGAAACAGTGGCAGGTAGATCTCTATGAGGCTGAGACTAGCCTGGTGTACATAGTGAGTTCCAGGACAGCCAAGGCTATCTAGTAAAAACCCATCTCAAAACAAACAAATAATACAAAGGAAAACTGAAAAATATGACATAAAAATTAAGAATTTTTGCTTACTAAAAAGATTCTGAAAAGAATATAAAAAACAAAGTCAGATTGTGGGAAATATTTGTAAACCACATATTCAATCAAAAAAAATTTAGAATCTTAAAACTTTTAAAAGCAAGAAAGTACCCGTGTTAATTCTTGTAAATACAAGAAAAAAATGACAAAGACATGATAGACATTTCATAAAGAGAACATAGTAATGGCAAAAGAAAGAACATACGAAGATACATTCAACATCACTAACCATTAGGAAGATGCAAATTCAAAGTATAAGATATTAGCATGTACCTTCATAATAGTTGGAATAAAAATTGCTAGCGAGGATGCAGAGAACAAAATCACTCATAGTATTATAGTGATACTATGCTATACATGCATTTCTACATTATCTCAAAATATAACGCAAGGTGTATTTAAAGACAAAGATGGGAAACTGCACAGACCACACTACTTATTGAGCTGAGCACCCACTGTATGGCTAGGGCCTATTTAAAGTACTCTCATGAATATTACTTAATTTTCATATATTCTATTAGAGACTATGTATAGTTCTTAAATGCTCTCTGAAATATGTGGTGGGAGAAGGCAGGGCAGATAGAGCTGGTCGTGTGCCTGCTAACTGCAGGCCATGCTGCTGAGACGGTCTCCTAGCCTGTGGAAATATTTGATGGCACTACAGCCTTCCTTGAGAGGTGTTACTTAACCTAGCCATGCAAGTCTGAGAAAGAAACACATTTTTTATTCCTTGAATTTTAATTTTTTAAAAGAATATATTATATTTATGGGTCCTTTATCTTCATGCACACCTACATTCCAGAAGAAGGCATCAGATCCTAATACAGATGGTTGTGAGCCACCATGTGATTGTTGAGGATTTAACTCAGAACCTCTGGAAGAGCAGCCAGTGCTCATAACTGCTGTTGAATCCTTTCTCCAATACAAATAAAATGTTTTTTAAATGTGTAGTTTTCAAAGTTTTTAACATCCTTGTCAATGTTATACATATTAAAGCAGGTGTCTCATATATATTTTCTTCAAATTTCTTTAATTTTAGAACTCTTCTTTTTATATCATGCACATTAATAATAAGTCACCTGAAAAACAAGTCTTCCAAACATCATAAATAAATGCTGGGTTTTCTGTCACTATCTTGCTACTTTTAGATTTCTTTTCCAATTTAGAATATACATACTGTTACAAATCTAAATATATTTTTATCAGAATGTTGATGACAAGTCCCAACTACTTACCATGTAACAATATAAATAGAACGGAGTACTAATGCAAAGACCAACATTCCATACATGACCTGAATAGGAATGAAAAAGAAAGTAGTCAGTACAACTCTTCCTTTTTTCCTTCCTTCCCACCCATCCATTCCATCCACTGTCCGTCTACCTATCCATCCATCCATCCATCCATCCATCTTGTGGTGACGTGGATTGAACCACAGCTTCATATATACTAGGGAAGTGTCCTGCCACTGAGCTCCCATATACTTCCCCTTTTTTTCTTTTATGTCATACATCAGCTTACTATGTAGACTAGACTGGCCTGGGACTCTGGATCCTCCTGCCTCAGTCTCACAGGAGCTAGGACTATAGCTGTATGTTACCATGTCCAGTTTAAAAGCTTTTTAAAAGGTGGGAGCGACAGTGCAGTAGCACATGCTTGTATTTCCACTACTCAGGAGGCTGAGACAGGAAGATCGTTAGTTTGAGGGTAGCCTGGCCTAGATTGCTAGACCCTATCTCAAAGCCAGTCAACCAACACTCAGTACTGATCTTTCTCATAATAAATAAGATTTCAGAGTAACTGAGCATCAGAGTATCATATAATAATATAGGCTATGAAATTTTTTAAAAGATTTTTTTCTAGCTTTGTCATTAACTAGATGAGAAAAAGGAGACAAATCAATATCCTTTCAAACTCTCACTTATTTTATTTATAAAGATATTTTAGTATGATACTGGTTAAGTCAAACTATATAATATGCATGTGTACATGCAGGCCAAATTCCAATGCACATACAAAGAATGTGAGATGCACAATTAATAATAAAATGTACAAAGAAGCATAATAGGAAAAGTTAACCCAAACTACGTGGATTCTTGCTTTTCATATTTTACATTCACACCTACATTTACATTCACACCACATGCTTTAACACAGTCTGAGGGTCAAGTGAGAGAAGACAGGTCTGCATATACTCAGGTTCCTTACTTAGGAACAATCTTCAGCAGACACCTCCTCTGTCAGGAAAATTAAATAACAGCTCTCCTTGAGACAGCGGATGGGCCCTCTCTGAGATATCAACTACTGATTTGTCAATTTGCTACTAAAATGGCTTCACTGGCTCTTTTTTTTTCTTTCTTTCTTTTTTTCTTTTTTTTAAATCTTTTTTAAATCTACTCTTATATGTGTTTTCCTTTTTGTTCTTCTGCTTTAAGATATACTGTGTATCTATTTAATGTAAAAGCTAAGTAATTAGGATATTACCTTATTTGAAAGACCATTAAATTAAATCAGTCAATTTGGGCTCTCATTTGGAGATTTCTGGATCACCTTGGACATAATAGTGAAGTAGAATTGTTATCAGTACTTTCCCTCCTCGTGAAACTGAATGAGGTTCAGCTGTGCAGATTATTAACCCTTTCCTTTTAGTTTTATGTCATTACTCATCTGTAGAGCTCTGTCAAACGCCCTTCAGAAGCTTCTCATCATCTGTCATGGGCAAGAACTTACGTGTCTTTTGACATCTTAACATAGTTTTAAAATGCTTGCTTGCTTTTATGTATGTGTATGACTTGCCTGTATGAATGTGTATTATGTGCATGCCTGGTGCCTGCACAGCTGGAAGGGAGCATCAGATTGACTGGAACTGGAGTCACAGATGGCTCTGAGCTGTCATGTGGGTGCTGAGAACTGCACCCCAGTTATCTGTAAGCTCATCAAGTGGTTTTAACCACTGAGCCATCTCTCCAGCCCTAAGTAGGATTAAAATCAAATTGTAGTACCAGGCTTAATGAATGTAACTATTAAGTTGTATTCTTATATTGCTTTCATATGACACTTACATTTTCTTGTTTTCAACATTTTACAAGGCTTTAAATGTACTGTTATTGGGTGTGCTTGTATGTGAGAAATCTGTGTGACTGGATTCATGTACGTAGAAATGTCCTTCCATCATGGGACCTAGGGACTGAATTCAGTGTCAGGCTTGCATGGCAAGAGTCTTTATTTTAACCTGCTCAGCCATTTTTCTGTCACATTTTCACTATTTTAATAAATCAAGAAATTAAAAGCTTAAAGACAAGAAGAAATGTCTGTATGGCTTATCAAATGTCAAGAGATCAAGATTCTAAATTTTCCAGCCAGTGTTTCTTTAGATAAGTTTGCTTTCCCCTTTTCAAATAATGGATAAGTTGTATCAAAGATCAGACTACTCATTTACTGTTGTTTTTTTGCTTGTTTCTTTGTGGTGCCAGGGGTTAAACCCAAGGCCTTTTGAGTACTAGGCAGATATTCTACCACTGAACTCTCACTCCAGCCCCACTAATCATTTATCTTAAAATTAAGAAATCGAATTCAACAAAAGCTTAACCATTAAAAGAAAGCAGGCTGGGTGTGGTAGCACACACTGTAATCCCTACTCTTGGAAGGCTGAGGCAGAAACAGCTCGAGTTTAAAGACAACTTGAACTACATAGTGAGACATTTCTAAAAACATCGAACACCAAAAAATGGTGGAAAACCTATGCCACAGTGTGGAATTATATCTACTTAACATAGCTATCACCCAGATTCTGCAAATGTGTAATATTTTGCCACATTATTTCTCTAACTCTGTATCTTGCTCTCTCCTTACCTAATTACTTATCTATAACTAAATATTTAGACGCAGGTTTCTCCTTAAACAAAGATAATCTATTGCATATCCAAAGTATAAACACAAAGACTATAACATTTGTGGCATGATAATAAATGGCCTAATTCAAAACTTATGGTCATCTTAACATTTGTAATATGCAAACTTTAAGACAAATAGGTGGGGCATGGTTGTTGGTGCCTTAATCGCAACACTCAGGAGGCAGAGGACAGCCTGGACCACATAGTAAGTTCCAGGCCAGCTAGAGCTGCACAGTAAGACCCTGTCTCACAAAAAACAAGACAGGGTGTGAAGGTTACATTCAGTCACCACACCTCTCAATTGTGCTGGTTTTTGCTTTTGTTTTTTCCAACTTGACACAAGCTGAGGGTCATGTGAGAAGTGAGAACCTTAACTGAGAAAATGCAAATCTGGCATTTTCTTGATTAAAGACTGATGTGGAGAGAGCACAGCCTACTGTGGGTGGTGCCTGCCTTGGGTAAGTGGTCCTGAGTTACTATTAAAAAGCAAACTGAGGAAATAGAGACGATGGAGCAGATGATCCAGATGCAGGTGGACTAGGTCAATTTTATCTTGTCTAGGTAAGAGGTTTTTATTTTTATTAATTGGCAGTGAATTTATTCTGTAGATGTATTGTGGATTGAAAATTTAACATATAAATATGATTGTTGTGTTACAGTTTATTGAGTCTTAATTTTACCGGGTAGTTGGGAGTTTATACTTTAACTACTAGGGGGTCGGTTGCTGGGAGTGTGGGCAGTCTGTGGTAGGGAACCACAATAGGCCAGCTGCTGCTGACTTCTAGAACCATGATTTCACTGGGTAGCTGGAACCAAAGAGTTTGCAGCTAGTAGAGAGCCACTGGGAGAGATACTAATCTAAGATAAATTAACACCAGTTCCAATGGCCCATTGGAGCCAGAACTATCGAGCCAGAGTACACACTCGGGAACCAATTCCGCCTTTTTTATTTTTTACTGAAACAAGTGGCAAACCAACGTGTTAGGCAAAAATCCACTAAAAATTGAAGTTTCTCAGCCTGAGAAAGCCTTATTTTCTAGGTGAAAAAGGGCTGCGCCATGTTGAGTCACATGATGGCCCAAGCTCGGGAACCTTAAACAAAGGAACAGAGGGGACGGTCTGCTCACAGAGTCTAGGACTCCTACTGTAAAAAATACAGAGTTTATCTGAATCACCTGGGGATTTCACCCACAATACGGAACTAGGTAGAAATAAATAAAAGTCAGTAACACCAGGCAGAGTGAATAGACATATCTTAAAGAGTTATTAATAAAGACTGAGGCTTCAAGCAGAGAGCTTAACAGATAGATGGTATAAAGATATTGTGATGGTTTGCATATGCTTGGCCCAGGGAGTGGCACTATTAGAAGGCGTGGCCTTGTTAGAGGAAGTGTGTCACTGTGGGGGTGGGCTTGGAGACCCTCCTCCTAGCTGCCTGAGGATACTCATTCTGTTCCTGGCTTCCTTTGGGTGAGAATGTAGAACTCTCAGCTCCTCCTGCACCATGCCTGCCTGGATGCTGCCATGTGCCTGCCTTGATGATAATGGACTGAACCTCTAAACCTGTAAGCCAGCCCCAATTAAATGTTGTCCTTTATAAAACTTACATTGGTCACGGTGTCTGCTCACAGCAATAAAACCCTAACTAAGACAGATATAATGCTCTAATAAGTCTTACAGGATACTCATATTCTTCCTAACATGGGCTCCACAGAAGTTTTTGGTAAAAATCCTGGTTTGACAAGTTGCCTGCTTCTTAGTGACAGGTATTAATGGAAATGTGATTAAATTTGTTTTTATAGTTAAAATAAAAGTTAAAATATAGTTAAAATAGTTAAAAATATAGTTAAAATATAGTTAAAATAGTTAAAAGAGAGTACAGAGTTTATCAGAATCATGCGGAGATTTTCACCCATGGTTCTAGATAGAGAAAATTAAACACTGACTCCAAATAGAGAGTAGTGATTTAAGTTTGACGGTCTAGGTAGAGAGCTTAATAAATGTATATTAGGCTAAAATCTTAGTTTGACAAATTGCATACTTGTTGGTTTTGGTATTAATAAAAAGGTGATCAAATTGTTTTATGAACTACCCTGCGAAGGCCACATGGCTCGATGATGCCAGCTAGAGAGGGTTTGTGGTCATCTTGATATTTACCACAACAGGAAGCTCATGTTCTCTTAATTCTCTGGAATTTTGGGTTAATTTCTTAATATGACAGATTAGAAAAGCCTAAACAGACTCATACACTATTGTTTAGCTTACTTCATTTTAAAAATTGTTTTATTTTTCATAATGGGTGCGATTTTTGAGTCTTGTGGTTTTATTATTCCTCTGGGACAGAGTGCAAGATACAAGCTTTTCTGGTTACAGACTAAAGAATGCAGTATTTTGGGAGAAAGGTTTTGTCTTTGTGTTTTTAAAAAGGGTGATTAGGCTTTGGACACCTTCCAGAGTCATACTGACTAGATTTGATAAAGGTAGATCTCCTGAGAAACTAAATTCGAGAGAACCAAACAAAAAGATATCTCAATTCTAAACTCTCATTTTGAGAAGTATACATTGTAGAAGGTACCTGCTTGGATTCCTAATCTCAAGGACTTTCAGTCGAGTCCAGTCAAGACAGACACATCAGGCAACAACATTCGTTCCATTTTCCCTCTCCCTACCCCCAAAGGCTATCTCAACATCCATGTACAGCTTGAAGAAGCCATTGAAGAGTTGTTGCCTTGATCCCCTGGACTTTGAGGGGCTGAAGGTGGTTATTCTAAGGTTGATTTTATGAGGAATTTAGAAACGGTCATAATTTAACAGGGAGGAATTAGCTAGATTGATTTGTACAGCCATAATCTCATTTGGTAACCAAGCTAAAGTCTTATCTTTACTTTGGTATAGAACTTATTTGTTACATTTTTTTTAAGTACAAGGTTTGGACCCAGTCCTTCTATTGATGCCATTACAAACTTCTGAGTTGATTAAACATAGGAATTAGGGGTCAAATAACAAATTCATGGCTCCTAGTTCACCATTACAGTGTTTTAAAAATATTCTTGTCAGAAATAGCTGAGAATAGTTAACAAACAACAGTCCAGATTACCTTATATAGATAGATGGTTTTCAAAAACGTCAGAAGTTCATAAAATATGACATTTAAAGATATTTATCTTTTGTTGAGACATAGCTGATCCTAACAGTTCCCCTTTGGTTGATTTAACAAAGAAATTGAACATCTCTATGTCCAGATGAGGTAATACTTTGTGGCGAGGCAGTCACTGGGCAGTAACTGCCTATTTCATCTACAGACTAATACTGTCCAAAAAGGGACACATTATGCACATTATGCACATTATGGACTGATAATCTTTGCCTAGCCAGAATTATCAGCTCTTCTAGATTTCTGCATTTCAAAAGTCTGTCAGTTGATCTTGGGCCAGAAGGCTGAAGACTTGCTTTCCCTTGTTGCTATGCTAACAGGGGACTGTGCTAGTAGACATTTGTCTCTACAACCTGTCTCAGTTCTGGAAGCAGTGTGAGGCTTCCTATGGTTATAGATATTTGGTCATTCTCAGATTTCTGACGGGGTTGAAGACTAATTAGTCTCATAGCCTACCCAAGCTAATTAACTTTGAGAAAGCAAAGTCGTCTGGATGATTTTCTAATGGTAATAGTTGTGCACAGCTTATATTTGATGAAAAAGAGTGTTTTTTAATTAAACAGAAAGGGTGATGTGTAGGATGATGTCATTATGTAGCAAAGCAGATTCAGCATAAGGCAAAGCCTATCACTGCATGAGAAGGAAAGGTAGGGGGGAAAAGTCTAGGAAGGAGAGAAGAGGAGGAGGAGAAGTCAGAAAATCAAGATGGAGACAATGGAGCAGGAATGATCCAGATGCAGATGGACTAGGTCGATTTTATCTTGTCTAGGTGGGCAGTTTATATCTTTATTAATTGGCAGTGAATTTATTGTGTGGATGTACTGTGGATTGAGAATATAACATATAAATCTGATTGTTGGGTTACAAAAAGAAGCAAACTGAGGTTTTCTGTAATAGTCTCCATCTGTTGCAAAGAGAAGGCAAAGGGTGAAGATTATACTTACCTCTGGGTATAAGGACAATTATTTATAGATTGTTGTTAGGAATTATGCTAGTTTAGTAAAGTAGTGGTTGTAGACTTACCTCCAATAACCACAAGCAATCAAAATGCAGAGGGGTAGAACCCAGTCCCAATAAACACATCTACAAAACAGTTCCCACACCTAAGGCTCAGGGAATATTTTAGAAGAGGTGATGGAAAGATTATAAGAATCAGAAAATTGGGGAGTTTGCTGTGTCTCTCCTAGTAATATCACAAGCTACACCCATTAAATCTCACCAACACAGACTGTCTAAATATGAGCTGGACAAGAATGACACCGATTGGTTGGGATTTAGCTCAGTGGTAGAGCGCTTGCCTAGGAAGCGCAAGGCCCTGGGTTCGATCCCCAGCTCGAAAAAAAACCAAAAAAAAAAAAAAAAAAAAAAAAATAAAAAAAAAAAAAAAAAAAAAAAAAAAACCTGAAAAAAAAAAAAAAAAAAAAAAAAAAAAACCATGAGGCCTCAACCTTACACAAAGGACTATAGGCAACTGAGGAAAGTTGGAAATAGGAGAAATGGCCTTCCCAAGGGAAGAACACACCAACTGGTTGTCCAGTTCCAAACGACCACCCTGAAAACATAATATACTGGTAGCAGGATATGGACAAGCAGGTCATATTTAAGAATAAATTTGTATACATATATACATATATGAATGCAATAACAATTAGCTTAAAAAAGAAGCCATGAGTTTGAAGGAGAGTGGGAGGAGTATATGACAGGGTTTGGAAGGAGGAAAGGGAAGGTAATTAAATTATTATCACTTTTTTAAAAAGGCAAGCTGAGAAATCCATGAGGAGGACACCAGTCAGTCTTATGGTCTCAGCTCGAGTTCCTACTTCCAAGTTCCTGCTTTAGATCCTGCCTTGACTTCTGTGCATGATGGATTGTAAGCTGTACTAAACCCTTTCCTTTTCAAGATGTTTTGGTCATGGTGTTTATTGCAGCAATAGAAGACAAGCTAGAATAGCTCTGAAGTCTTTTTCTTCTAGACTAGTTCCCCACTCTTTCCTTGCTTGATGAATTTAGCTTTTGTGGCCCACAGAATCTTGTTACATAAAAGTAACTTTTATTCTCTTGTAATTGTTGTCTGGGAGGCTTACTGACTCAGTCTGCTAACCTAGGCTTAGTCCTGAAAGTGTCTAGCCTCTGTGCAATCTAATCTAGACCTAGAATGTTTTCAGCCTTTCAGACGTACTACTGAGTAGCTCACCCTTTCTTGTTCTTTCTGAACTCTAGCTGGCTGGTTCAACTCAACTGTTCTGGCCTCAAATTCCTCTCCCAGCTGCCTGATTCAATCTGGCTTTTCTCTAGGATTCTGAATTCCTTTGCTTGGCCTCAAATTAACACTAGCAATCTTTTCTAACCTTCTGGCTCCTCATTCTCTTGCTCATTCTGTCTTTACCTGTGTTTAGCTTGTTCTCTCTTTAATCTGTCTCTGTAAAACTCTCCAGGTAAAACTGCCTCCTTCACCCTCTCTGTGCTGCTCCTCTCCCTCTCAACTCTACTGTATTCCTGTGCTGTACTCTCTTCCTCCTGTACTGACTGTCTCTCCCTTAAGTAGCTTCCTTTTCCTCTCTTTTCTCTTGAGAGTTGGGCATATCCTATTCTGTCAAATCTTTCTCTGATTTGTCATTTTTTTTCCTGCAATTCTATCAGACATCACTTTCAAACATGGGTGCTTCCTTCTAAAAACTGATACTACTGTCATTATGTGGGATTAAAGGAGTATTAAGGGCGTGTCTGAATTCCAGCCAGAGGAATTAAAGGAGCGTGCTAAGGGTTGAGCCACACTCTAACTAGACACAGGTTCAAGTATTCTGTAACACTTGGCCTAGGCTAGTTTGAATTTACAATCCTTTTTCCCTAAACCCTCAGAGTTCTGGGATTACAGGCATGTACTGTCTGGCTTACAATTTTGATATTTCTAAAGGTTATAATCAAGTTCCTCTGGAGAATCTCCTTTAGTTTGGGTTTGTTTTTATATCTCTTCATGATTTACTAAAATGATGCTGTGTCCTCAAGTACACATCAGGAGAAACATGATACCCATTTGATACCCATTACTGGCAACACTAAATTCACTGTAGATTTCTCTAAATATAGCATCCAAACTAGGAGTTCATATTAATAGTGATCTCAAATTCTTTATCCATTCTCCTGCCCCAGGTCCCAGAGTGCTAGGATTAAAGGTGTGCACTACCAAGCCCAACTATCTCGTTCTAAATTTGGAACTTCTTCCAACAGTGGGAAATACAGCTAGTTTGTTCAACTGCTTGGTAATTTATTATAAAGAATAGTAGAAAGGGGCTGGAGAGATGGTTCAGTGGTTAAAAGCACTGTCTGCTCTTCCAGAGGTCCTGAGTTCAATTCCCAGTAACCACATGGTGGCTCACAACCATCTGTAATGGGATCTGATGCCTTCTTCTGGTGTCTGAGGACAGCTACAGTGTACTCATTAAATAAGTCTTTAAAAAAAAAGTTTAAATAAGTTTTTTAAAAAAACACTACAAAGGATGTAGACGAATAAGAAGTGTGTGCACATATAAGCTAAGAACACAGCGCTACCTTGACTTTTCATCTCTGGGCCTAGGATATAAACCACATTACACATGAATAGGCTCAATTTTAACCTTCTTCCCTTTTTATCAGCACATATTATTGTTATATGTAACGAAGAAAATATTTCTTACTGGAAAACACGTAGCTACTACAATATGGGTAGTTAAATTGATAGTTTGTTGTTTTTATTATATAGAACAGATTCAAATAAGCCTAAAACACAAAGTGAAACTGATGGTAATGAAATTATAAATCCTCCTAAATAAAATGGCAATCATATAGTGATATGACTGCAAATTACACTAAATGAGAAAGCGATGATGCCCTTTACTACAGTGTCAATGAGTGCATGCTTTCCAATAGCCCGAGGAAAAAGGCAAGGCCCCAAAAGGAAGTTACAGATGTTATTTCAACAAATAGATTATAGTTAGATGATTACTGTATTGAGTTTTAAAAGCTACAGGAATATTTATTTTCTATATAAGCATTTAAAAGTATAAGGCTATAGGAGTTCTCTGGTGGAATTTTTGGGGTCACTGAAGTATACTATCATATTATCTGCAAATAGTGATATTTTGACTTCTTCCTTTCCAATTTGTATCCCTTTGACCTCTTTTTGTTGTCTAATTGCTCTGGCTAGGACTTCAAGTACCATATTGAATAAGTAGGGAGAGAGTGGCTAGATATAAAATTTACTAAAACAAATCAGTAGCCTTCCTCTACTCAAAGGATAAACAGGCTGAAAAAAATTAGGGAAATGACATCCTTCACAATAGCCACAAATAATATAAAATATCTTGGTGTGACTCGAAGAAAGCGGGTGAAAGATCTGTATGAAAAGAATTTCAAGTCTCTGAAGAAAGAAATTGAAGAAAATCTCAGAAGATAAAAAGATCTCTCATGCTCATGGATCGGCAAGATTAATATAATAAAAATGGTCATCTTGCTGAAAGCAATCTACAGATTCAATGCAATCCTCATCAAAACTCCGACTCAATTCTTCATAGACTTAAAAAGAGCAATTTGCAAATTTGTTTGGAATAACAAAATACCCAGGATAGCAAAAACTATTCTCAACAACTTGTGGGGGAATCACCATCCCTGACCTCCAGCTGTATTACAGAGCAATCATGATACAAACTTCATGGTACTAATACAGAGACAGGCAGGTAGATCAATGGAATAGAATTGAAGAACCAGAAATGAACCCACACACTTATGGTCACTTGATCTTTGACAAAAGATCTAAAACTATCCAATGAAAAAGACAGCATTTTCAACAAATGGTGCTGGTTCAACTGGAGGTCAGCATGTAGAAGAATGCAAATTGATTCATTCTCATCACCTTGTACAAAGCTCAAGTCCAAATGGATCAAAGACCTCCACATAAAACCAGATACAGTGAAATGAATAGAAGAGAAAGTAAGGAAGAGCCTCGAACCTAAAGCCACAGGGAAAAACCTCCTGAACAGAACACTAATGATTTATGCTCTAAGATTAAGAATCAACAAATGGGACCTCATAAAATTGCAAAGCTTCTGTAAGGCAAAGGACACTGTCAATAGGACACAATGACAACCAACAGATTGGGAAAAGATCTTTACCAATACAACATCTGATAAAGGATAATATCCAAAATATACAAAGAACTCAAGAATTTAGACTCCAGAGAGCCAAATAACCCTATTAAAAATGGGGTATAGAGCTAAACAAAAAATTCTCAGCTGAGGAATATCAAATGGCTGAGAAGCACCTAAAGAAATGCTCAACATCCTTAGTCATCAGGGAAATGCAAATCAAAACAACCCTGAGATTACACCTCACACCAGTCAGAATGGCTAAGATAAAAAACTCTGTTGACAGCAGATGCTGGTGAGGATGTGGAGAAATAGGAACACTCCTCCATTGGTGGTGGGATTGCAAGCTGGTACTCTGGAAATAGTCTGGCGGTTCCTCAGAAAACTGGACATAGTACTACCTGTGGACCCAGCTATACCACTCCTGGGCATACATCCAAAAGATGTTCCAACATATAACAAGAACACATGCTCTACTATGTTCATAGCAACCTTATTTATAATAGCCAGAAGCTTGAAAGAACCCAGATGTCCTTCAACAGAGGAATGGATACAGAAAATGTGGTACATTTACACAATGGAATACAACTCAGATATTAAAAACAATGACTTCATGAAATTCATAGGCAAGTGGAATGAACTAGAAAATATCATCCTGAGTGAGGTAACCCAATCACAAAAGAACACACATGGTATGCACTCATTGATAAGTAGATATTAGCCCAAAAGCTTGGAATACCTAAGAAAAATTCACAGATCATATGAAGCTCAAGAAGAAGGAAGACCAAAATGTAGATGCTTCAGTCCTTCTTAGCAGGGAAAACAAAATACTCATGGGAGGAAATACAGAGACAAAGAGTGGGGCAGGAACTGAAGCAAAGGTCATCCAGAGACTGCTCTACCTGGGGGTCTATCCCATATGCAGCCACCAAACCCAGTCACTATTGTTGATGCCAAGAAGTGCTTGCTGACAGGAGCCAGATATGGGTGTCTCCTAAGAGGCTCTGCTAGAGCATTACTGATACAGATGAGGATGCTTGCAGCTAACCAGCAGGCTGAGCACAGGGAACCTAATGGAGGAGTTACAGAAAAGACTGGAGGAGCTGAAGAGATTTGCAACCCCATAGGAAGAAAAACAACATCAACCAACTAGACACAGGGACTAAACCACCAACCAATGAGTACACATGGAAAGACCCATGGCTCCAGCCACATATGTAGCAGAGGATACCATTGACCAGCATCAATAGGAGGAGAAACCCTTGGTCCTGTGAAGGCCCATTTCCCCAGTGTAGGGGAATGCCAGGGCATCGAGGTGGGAGTGGGTGGGTGGGAGTGGGGGCATCATTATAGAAGCAGGGAGAGAGAGGAGGGGAATGGGAGAGGGGAGAAAGCGGAATAACACTAGAAATGTAAATACAAGAAATATCGAAGAAAAAAAAAGTATAAGGCAGGGGCTGGAGGAATGTGTCAGAGGTTAAGAGCACTGCCTGCTCTTTCAGTGATCCTGAGTTCAATTCCTAGCAACCACATGGTGGCTCATAACCATCCATAATGAGATTTGGTGCCCTCTTCTGGCACTCCGGCATATATGCAGGCAGGACACTGTATACATAAATAAATAAATCTTTAAAAATAGTATAAGGTATCTGACATCCCTGAGCCTGAGACGTGTGTGTGTGTGTGTGTGTGTGTGTGTGTGTGTGTGTGTGTTTGTGTGTGTGTGTATTTAGGCTTAGGGATGCAAAGAGCTAGAGTCCATGATGCAGAGTGGAAGCAGCAGGCTACAAGAATGGTAGCTGAAGTACAAGCTGAGAGCTCACATCTCTAACTACAAGCAGAAAGCAGAGAGCAAACTCAAATGGCACCAAGTCTGTAAACTTTTAAAGCCCACCTGTAGTGACATACTTCATTCAAAAGAGAATACCTCCTAAACCTGGCAAACAGCAGCCTCACTTGGAAACCAAATGTTCAGTGTCTGAGCCTGTGGGGAATAGTCTCACTCAAACTGCAAGTCATGCAAACCTAGGTTATGATCCTAGCTCTGCCTCTTAAATACTGTATTTGTTGTCTAAAGGCAACTAACTTCATATCTTAGCTCATTTCTCTTACGATATGCATGCTAATCCCTAATTTGTAGGGCTGCCAGTGAGAACAGAAGTTTGAAATTCATATGGTATCAGGTACAAGACTCCATGTGTAACCTCCACCTCAAAAAAAAAGCCACTAAATATATAAGGAGGAAACATTTGAGAAACTTGCAGTCGTCTTCTCTAGGTCATAATACTATAAAGGCTTTTTTTTTTGACAGATCTAACATAGCCTAAGCTGGCCTTTATCTCCTGATCCACTTTCTTCCATCTCCAAAGTGCTGGCATTAGAGGTGTGTGGTACCACATTAGGCTTCATAAAAAATTTTAGGTGCGCGCATATGCATGAAGCTCCAGGTTTCCTTCAGCTTCTAGGAGTCTTACTGCACTTGTGTTACTGGATACCAACATCCAGCTGGACTGTGACATTGGCTGTACCAGGTATATTCCTATTACCTAGACATAACTCCTGTTTGCTGCTTTGTTTAAAGTGATCTTTGTTTTAAAATTCTTTTGGGGTACTGTCATGTTTTAATCGCAGCAGTCAGGCAAGCAGCAGAGGCAGGTGGATCTCTGTTGAGTTGAAGGCCATAGAGCTTTAAGCCAGCAAGGGGTACAGCCAGCAATCATGTAGCCCATGCTGGCTTTGAACTCACGTTGTAGCTGAGTGTGACCTTGAAGTCCTGATCATCCTGTTAGGGTGTCTTAGATACTGAAATTACAGGAATGTGCCACCATGCTAGGCCAGTGGCTCTCAACCTGTGGGTCATGACTCTCTGAGGGGTCAATTGACCCTTTCATAAGGGTCACATATCAGATATCCTGCATATCAGATATTTACATTACAATTCACAACAGTAGCAAAATTAAGTAACAACAAAACAATTTTATGGTTGGGGTCACCACAACATGAGGAATTGTATTAAAGGGTTGTAGCATTAGGAAGATTGAGAACCAGTGATCTAGGCTAATCGTAAATTTTTGACATTTTACCACTTCATTTTCAAAAGTTGTATTTGCATATAACTTCCTAGAGAAGGGAAACACAGACAACAGGCATGTACTGTTAAACAATTAAATGTTTCATAATTTAAAAAAATTATCACCACTGAGAAGGCTCAGTGGTTAAGGGCACTGGTTCTTGCAGAGAACCCTAGGTTTGATTCCCAGAACCCACATGGCAGCCCCAAGCCATCCATAGCTTCAGTTTCAGGTGATCTGATAACATCCTCTGACCTTCACAGGCACCAAGCATGCACATGGTACACAGACATACATGTAAGCAAAATGTTCACATAAATAACATAAATACATATTTTTTAAAATTTACCTGATGGAATATAGGCTCTTTTACTTTTAGGTAAATCTGAAAAATATTAGAAGAAACATAAGTGACAGAAGGTATATAAACCTATTCCAACCACTCTGCAAATCCCAAACCTCTTCTTCCCCCGTGTTATTGTAACCAGAGTCCAGCCATGTAAAATCAATTTCAAATCACTGACAGGTTACTTTAGCATTGGCCTTTGTTTTACCATCAAGGAAGGTCAAGGACACAAGGTTATTCATGAAGGGTGAATAAACTGTGTCAACAACCCCTCGACCACATCTGGTCTACAGCAGAAAGAAAACTGTTTAGAGACCAAACTCAAATTTCTAGCTCTGCTACTTGATTGCTTCAGGCCTTTACTGAGTGTCATTTAGCTTAAAAGAGTTGGTCCTTACCTGAAGAATGGAGAAAGCTAAGCCCAAGTACATGAAAGGATCTAGACATACTGGATCATCAGTAAGTGAAGACATTTAAACAAATTTCTTGTACCTATTTCTGCTTCCAAACTATTCACTATCTAGATGAACCTTCAGTTACACAAACCCAAGTTTCAGGCTTCAGTCTTTGGTGGGTGTTAAGTTCAATGCCTTTGTAAAATTTAATATGTACACATTGTCCACAGATGCACATGTTTTAAATGACACAGTACAGAGGAATCAAAATTCAAATTAATGACCCTTACACTAACATGACAAAGTTCAGGTTTCTAAACTTGGCATCCATAGCCACCTGCTTCTGCCTTCCTGTCTGGCCTCGGTGCTGTCTTCTCCTCATCTAATCTCCAGAAAGCACGTGCTGCTTTTGAGTGCATCACTTCCATGCTTCTGCATCTGTAAACAGATGCTCTTTACTTTGTTCAGAAGTCCTCCCCAACTGGCCAATACTTTTGACAATTCAACACAAATCATTCCTCTTTGGAGTCTTTCCTGATCTCCTCCACTCCCAACAGAAGCAACTATTCACCATCTCCCTATCTATAAGCTTTATGGCAGGAGCCTTCCTAATGGTGTGACCCTTCATTACAGTTCCTGGTGTTGTGGTGACCATGACCGTGCCATGACCATGCTACTTCATTACTATAACTTGCTATGAACTGCAATGTGAATATCTAATGTGCAGGATCCCTGTGATGACCCACAGGTTGAGAACTGCTGTTTTATGGTATTCTACTGGTTTGTTGCTTTCCCCTATAAGCTAATAGTTTCTTTGATATCTAGAATCGGGGTTAGACATCTTTATGTCTTCATTTAAAAGTAGTAATTTAATGAAAGAATACAATTTTAAAACTTAGCTAAAAATTTATTTTTGAAATAAGTTTCTTACTATAAAAACATCACAATTAATTCCTTTTATCACATATTACCTGTAACTCTGAATCAATAAGGAGAATGTTTACTCCGTGTCTTTACTTCAATACTAACTGGAACTCACTAAGTATCTTAGGCTGGCCTTGGATCCACAATCCTCTTGCCTCGGTCTCCTGAGTGCAGGGATTACAGGTGAGTACCAACAGGCCACACTTAAGGGGATGTTTCTGAAACATCATGTTTCAGAATTATGGAGTCTTTATTATGTGCCATGGATTAATATTATAGTTAGTATAAAATATATTCTATTCTTCATTTTATGGTAAGAAAAAAACTAAAGGTAAGAAAGAACTAAATAAAAATATTAGATCCAAGCTCACATCCAACTGATTCCAAAGCTTGATTTGTTTCTAATTATAACATCTTTTAACTTACAAATGGGTCCAGTCTTGATTTTGGTGCCAACTTGCTGGATAAACTTAGTTGACTAGGCAAGTCACTAATACTCTAGATTTGATTCCCTTCATTAATAAACAGCATGGCTTCTTTTCATCTTTGAATCTGTAGGCTTCTTTCATTATTAACTAGTACAGAGCTTAGGCAAAGGAGTAGAGAAACTCAGGAAAACAGTGAATAATCTATTCAGCATCTTAGCCAGCTGACATTTTCCCTTAGTAGGTTGTTAATCTTTATTTCTCTTACCTATTCAGAGACAACTAATAGTTACTTTTTTATACTATGTATGTATGTATGTATGTATGTATGTATGTATGTATGTATGTATGTATGCATGCATGCATATGATGGCATGACTGTGAAAGCCCAAAGATAACTTTCAAGGGCAAATTCTTTCCTTCCATTATATGGGTTCTGGGAATTGAACTCAAGGTGCCAGGTGTGAGGCAAGCACTGTTACCTGCTGAGTCATCTCACCACCCTGCTCACTCTTCACTTCCAGAATGTTTGTACTCTGTGGCATGAGGCTTCTTTCTTTTCCTCTGATTAATGTTTTTAGTTTCCTTTGCTGGTTTTAGTTCTACATGGTCCTCAAATGTCTGCATTCCAAAGGATTATATCTTTTAATAGCGTGCTTTTCAGTTTACTATCTCCATATTTTTGACATAACCTATACCCAACCAACTCCTAAATCTATATCTTCAGTCCAGCCTACCTATTTAGCCTTTGGTATCATTAATACTCAATACTTCAAACTCAACACATCATAAACCAAATTTATCCATTCCCATACCATGGCATAAGCTTACTATTTATCTTTCCTGAAAAAGATGCTTATTCAATTATTTAATTTGAATTAAAAAGTTTCCCTCTTATTACATTATGTGTGTGTGTGTGTGTGTGTGTGTGTGTGTGTGCGTGTGTGTGCGTGTGTGTGCGCGCGCGCGCACTCATGCCATGGCATGTGTGTGGAAACCAGAAGACATCTTACAGGAAAGAAGTTAGCTTTCTTCCATCATTTAGGTACCAAACATCAAGCTTACGTTGTTAGGCTTAGCAGCAGGGCCCTTTACTCACTGAGCAATTTTGCTGGTCCAATTTATTATTTTTTTAAGGGCATATAGCCCAGGCTAGTCTTAAACTTATTATGTAGTTAAAGATGACCTCAGACATCTGATCCTCCTGCCTTCACCTTCCTAACTTCGGTTTTGGGAATGCAGATATCCAAACAACACTTAGTTTTATTCCATACTGAGGATGTAGTGTTTTCTGTGTACCTGGTAAGCACTTGACCAACTGAACTACAATTGCAGTCTCATTATTTTGTATTTTTATCTTTAGTTTAATTGTTTTGTTTTTTGATACAGAGTTTCTCTGTGTAGCTCTGGCCATTCAGGAACTTACTTTGTAGACCACGCTAGCCTCAAACTCAAGAGATTTGCCTGCTTCTGCCTCCTGAGTACTGGGATTAAAGGTGTGCACCACAACTGCCCCACAATTTAATTTTATATTTTAAGAAAGAGACTAATGTAGCCTGGTTCTGAACTTGCTATGCAGTAAGAATGGCCCTTAACTCATGACTCCTGTCTCTGCCTCTGTGTGCTGGGATCACAGGCCTGTCCAATGTGTTGGGCTCCATGTTTTAATTTTAAAAGAAGGTTTTGCTGTGTAGTCTATACTAGCTGAATAACTTGGGACTATCCTGCCTTGGCCTGCTAAAGTGTTAGGATTACTGGCAAGTGCTATCACTTACAAGAGAAGCCATTCTTTGTTCTGCTTCCACCTCCTCTACTCGCTGGGTCATACATCTCACTGATGATGTATGTCAACTTCTTTTCTGCCCCACAGCTACCTAACTTCAGTTGTAGTCCCATATTTGACAAAGTATGCAATTTAATTTAATCCCCAGACTCTTTTAATCTATATTGTTATGTAACAAGTAATTTTTCTAAAACTTGTCTAAATGTGTGTGTGTATTTTACTTTATGGATCAACACTTAGAAAATAAATTTAAACCCTTACACATAGCATGCTTGGGACTGTATAACCTGACATCTTTTGTCTAACACACTAGCCCCATTTACGACATTCCCTTACCACATGGCAACCACCTATAGAAAACCTCTCTCAATTGTAATGACAACTTAATTGAACAATCAAGCAAAGTATTCAGTAAACATCTGGCACATCGTACATAAGTTAACAATGAAAACAGCCACAGTAGGACCAATGTGGAAAACCTCATCTCTGGTTTTTGGTAAGTTCACCCTTAAGAAAAGCATTTTTTTTAACCATTGCTATTACCTAAACATTTACTTTTCAATCTTTACTTTATCTAAAAGAAAATTAAATTTATTTTGGGGACTGGAGATGAGAGATGGCTTATTGGTTAAGAACACTTGTCATTCTTGCAAAGAACCCAGATTCAGTTCCCAGCATCCACATGGTGGCTCACAACCCCCTGAAACTCCAGTTCCAAGGAAGTGCCTTCTGCTCTTTGGAGGCACCAGACACATAGATGGTGCACATACATATAGCATACACATACATATAGCATACATATAGACAAAACACTCCAAAAAAAAAAAGAATAAACCTAAAATAAACTTTTAAAAGTTTTTTCAATTAAAAGTAATTTCTGAAAAGGAAATAAACATGCCAAGTCTAAAAGTAAGACATTTCAATTGCATAAAAAATATTTCAGTTTGAATAGCTTGACATAAAACACTGGAAACTTAACTGTTCCAATCTCCTACATGGCACACCTTACTGGAGATAAAGTATAACTTACCGTGGTTACTATTAAACTGAATAGAACCAGGGTAAAAAGAAGATGGTAGTTTATTGAGCTCTTTGTCTTGAAACACTCAAACCTTTAAAATAAGAGAAAGAAAATTGCTTTATAATGTATAGCCAAGAACAAACTGAATGCTGTTTACAACTTGCCTACATGACTTATAATTCAGAAGTACTCAGAATTTCTACCCTTCCACCCTCCATGTTAGAAACACTAAATGCCAAGTAATGGTGGTGCACACCTCTAGTCCCAGAGCTCAGGAGCCAGAAGCAGGTGGATCTCATGAGTTCAAGGGCAGCCTGGTCTACAGAGTAAATACAAGGAAAGCCAGAGATACACAGAAAAACCCTGTCTTGAAAAACCAAAAAGGAAGGAAGGAAAGAAAGGAAAAGGAAAGGGAAGGGGAAGGAAAAGAAAAGGGGAAAGAAAAAAGAAAAGACTAAATTGTATACAGATGACAAGAGGCTAATGGGATCAGCAGGAGTCACATGACTTCTGCAGAGACATGAAGTCTCCTTCAAATATGGAGTTAAAGAGACAACTAAGCCAACTAAGTGATGGGACTCAAATATGATATCAGACAGCCTAAGGCTGGTATCTGGCAGTCAACGTGAATAAACAAGTGAAAATGAACAGAAAAATAAACTAGATAAAGAGAAAAAATAGAAGACTTATAGCCATGTAAGGAGAAAGGAATGAAGGAAAGAGAGAGGCACAAGGGCATGCCTTTCCAGTTCTAATAAGGCAAAGTTGTACTCCCTCCTATTTGGTTTCATGGGCTGCCCTGTCTGGCTACAGTGAGAGGATACGCTTAGCCTCTCAGAGACTTGATGTGCCAGGGTTGGGGGATACTCGAGGAGGCCCCCACCTGCTCCGAGGGGAGAAGAGGGGTAAGGGAAAAGATTGTTGGAGGAGGTAACTGGGAGGGGGGCAGTGAGTAGGAAATAAAAGTACATAAGTAAAAATTGAAATTAAATTAACATTCAAATTTTAAAAAGTAAATTTCTTTAAAAGAAACTAGTGCTGGCTCAGCAGTTAAGAGTACTTGCTGCTCCTGCAGAAAACCTGGATTCAGTTCCTAACACCTTAATGGTAGCTCACAACCCTCTGTAACTCCAGTTTCAGGGAATCCAATGCCCTTTCCTGCCCTTCTCATACCAGGAAGGCATATAATGCACAAACATACATGCAAGAAAAATGCTCAAACATATAAAATAAAAATAATCTTCTTTTGAAAGTAGTAACTAAAAAAGAATCCATTTATACTACAGTACAGAGAAACTACCCCCAAACGTTTATGGAACAATTTTGTGACAGGATTTGAATATATTCTTCACTCAAGAAAAGGAAAAATGTTTATTTACGTCAAGTTAAGATATTATCTAAACTGGCATTAGGGCTTTGAGATCATAGTTGTTATATAAAACCTTACGGCAATTTACCAGAAACTAAACTCTTATTAATGTCACATTTTTATCTTTTACATTACATACCCTAGTAATGTAATTGGACCAAAAACCACACTGAACTGAATTTAAATGTAAGTACTCACATGCAGTATACAAATATGCAGCAACTGTAAATCATGGGGAGCTCATCCAACAGCTACATGAAGCAGAGAAACAAAGATGTGAATACAGTACAGCTACAGTTATGAAGTTAAACTTCAGACTGATTATGATGGTCGTCCCTTAAGCTAGAAAAGTGCTTAAGTTGTACAGTGCATTGTGTAACATGCACGGGCCCTGGGTTCAACTCCTAGTTGCTCCCCCTAAAATTATTAATTCTTATTTAATTTCTTTTACTATTTTTTTTAATATATTCATCACCTCCAATTAACTTGTACAGTTTGTTGTTTTTAAACCATGAAAGTTATCTATCTATGCTTTCTAAGGAACACATCTAAGTGGCACATCTGACTGACTTTCCCCAAAGAGCAATCAGAGTCCAGGCCAATGAAATACGAAATGGTTGTAAATGTGCTGATTTGAGAAATATTTAAGAAGTAAAATAAACAGATTTGTTTTTAATTTTATAGAAAGGCAAAGAAAACAAAACTATAAAGGACATCAAGTTTCTTGCTTAACAATTCAGGATATATTAGTACAGTTTAATGAGATTATGGAAGCAGAGAAAATGACAAGAACAATTTTCAGCATTTGGAATTTAAAGAACCTGACATAGATAGTATGTAGACATGTCAATCAAGTAATAAGAAGGACAAATCTGTAGCTCAAAGATATGAACTCCAAATATTTGTGGCTTACTTAAAATGACTACATTAACAAAAGTATAAATATTGATTCATTGGTGCGTGCATGCATGTGAAGGCAAGTGATGTTTTTCCTCAAGCACCCATCTTGTTTTTTGAAACAGAGTCTCTCACTGATCTGGAGTTTGCAGTTAGGGTGAACTGGCTAGCAGCCACAAAGCACCAAGAGTCTGCCTGTCTCTGACTGGGGCTACGAGCATACACTGCCACTCTTGGCACTTGTATGTGGATTCTGGGACTCAAACTCAGATTCTCATTCTTGCACGACAAGCACTTTACTGACTGAGTTATCATTATATCTTATTTATTGTTGTTTTTACTTTATTAATTTAGCAGACAGAGGGGTATTGTTGGGCCTGCATGTACCCTGCACATGTGTGGAGTTGGAGGACAAAGTATGGAAATTGGTTCTCTCCTTCCACCGTTGGGATCACAGGGATCATACTCGGGTAGTTGGACTCGACAGCAAGCACTTTTCCTTACTGTATTATCTCACCAGGCTTCATTTTACTGCAAAAGGGTGTTGGATCCCCTGGAACTGGAATTATAGATAGTTGTGAGCTGCCACATGAATGCTGGGAACCAAAACTGGGCTTTCTGTACTAGGCATACAAAATAATCAGTTTTGAGTTTTAGTAGCCAGGACTTCACAGAGAAACCCTGCCTCAAACAACAACAACAACAACAACAACAACAGGTCTTGCTGACATTGTTGTACTTGTACATCACTTTACTTTGCTCCTACTTCCCTCATCACTCATCTGTTGGTGCTTTTCCTCCTAGCAATCAGTCCCTCTTCTTTCAAATCATCCATTTTAAAATTTGAGTAACATAAGTCTCATTTCAAAACCGTGATTAAGAAAATTAAGACCAGCAAAAGATCAGAGCTCTGCAGTATGATGGTTTATGTCTATGAAGATAATCCTGAGGACACAGCTAGTCAAATATTTGCCTATAATGTGCAATGCCTGTGTTCACACCACAAGCAGCAAAGACAAAGATGAGTCTAGCAAAGGTCAAATCACAAAACTTAGCTGAAAGCTGTGAGTTTAAACAATGGGCAGAATTAAAGGGTTAGTGATGATAAGCCAAAAGGTTCAAACGACTAGATATATAACCACTTCGAAGTAAAGATAAAAACTAAACAGGCTCCACCCCATTCAAATGGATGCCACCAATACATGAAAGACTGCTGGCACCTACGAATAAAATGTTTTTGTGAACCGCTTACAACTCTTTAGGACACCTCCATGTAACTGTTTTCTAAATTACATCTGTCTGCATGGAGTTGGCGTACATACATAGAAAGCCATACTACTTCTTCATACAGTCATCTTGAGTCCTTTGACTCAAGTGAAAGGCTTCAAAGATGACAAGTCCCTGCCTTTATTATCCTTTAGTTATGTGTTCTTGTCTTGGAAGTGTCTCTAAACCGAGAGAAGTCGTCACTTCCTTCTGCCATTACTCACCTGCATTTCATATTTCAGAGTCATGTGGAAACACCAGGATCCCATTCCTACCACTGAAATTAAGACAGATAAATAAAAAAAAATTTGCAAGAAATTCTTTGGGGGCCAGAGTGAATTCAGAAGACAGTAGGAAGTAGGAAGTTTTAAGGAAAACAAAGTTTATTAAGGTCTTGTGACAAGATACAGCTGATGCTGAGTTAGTGCTATGATTAAGTATTTTGGCAACAGAAGAAAACAAGCACAGTATAATTTTTCTAAAATTCTGTCTACTAAGTAATTTAGTAGACTAACAATACTCTATTTCTTCTATAAAGTACTGAATGCTCAGGATAAGCTTTAATGTGCATAGTTGGTCAGCTTCTTTTAGCACTCTCTTGTACTTCTCTGATCCATAAAACCTAGCAATATAGAGAGTCACATACATATAATGTATCATCACATACACAAAACTACTGTAAAGACACCTAAATGCAACTCTCTTAAGAATTTTTCTGGAGATACCAACACCCTTGGGTGTACTGCAGCCTCTATGTGTAAAAACTTAATGAACTCTCTTTCATTGTGACCCATTCTATAATTCTTTCCAGCACACAGTCAAGGGTCCTAGGCAACATCTCAGACAACAGTGGTAGTTTAGGGCTGTGTCTCTTTGCCACAATAAATAGTTGTATGTCTTATGCTATGCCAAGTATGCTGACCACTCTATATGTCCTTGTTTCTTCCATCTTCATAGAACCACTAACACTTACCATCTGGCTTTCATGTAATTCAATGGCAACAAAGGATTATACATGGCATTCAGCTATTAAGTAATAAGGAAGGTATTCTAATTCAGGTTCCTTTATAAAACACTGTAGAAACAACTTATATATCTAGGAATCAATTACAGAGATATGTACAAAAAAGCATAAAGATATTTTCAATTTTCTGGCCAAAAAGTGAGCTTTGTGAGCATGGCTATTAAAATTTTGTAGCTAGATAGGGCTTTCATAATAAACATTGTATCAACAATCCAGACATTCCACTCCATGCTAATTGAAAGGAGAAAAAAGAAAAACACTCCTCCCCGCTTTCTGCTAGTACTAGGGATTAGTGCTAGAGCTATGTCCACTGTAAGGAAATGCTCTACCACTGAGCATCCCAAGCAAAAAGAAATTGTAGACTGAGATGGAGTGTGAATTATACAGGTTGGTCTCACACTCAGTATGTATCCAGGCAAGCCTCCCAAGTGGCAGGGATTGCATGTATGTCCCACTACACCTGCCAGGTGTGTAGTTCAATTTGTCTACTTTTCCTTACATCTGAATCTAAACCACAGAAAGTCATTTCAAACTGCTGGACATAAATTCACACATTTTCCTTCAGCACTTTTAATATTTTAGGTTTAGAACTTGTATTTCTGGTCAACTTAAAATTTATTTTTGTGTATGATGTAAGGTATATAGAGTCAATTATTTTCTTTGGCATTTTATTTATGAAAATATTTAGCCTCTGGACCAATAACTGCAGATGGCATCTTTTTCAATATTTGGTAAGCTGTAAGTGTCCAAGAATTATATACTTCTATTTTACCTCATTTGTTGGCATATAACTATTCGTAATAGTTCCTTATGATTCTTTTGTATTACTGTATCAGTTGTAATTGATCATCTTCATTTCACTGATCACATATATTTTTCTCTATTTATTTTTGCTCTAATCTTGATTATTTCCTTCCTTCTAGTACTTTTAAGGTCTATTTTACCTTTGGTTTTTTTTTTTTAATTTCATGTGCAACATGAGCGTTACTTGTAGTCTTCTTGATATAAACATCCTTTTTTGAACTGCTTTAGTTATTTCCCACAGGTTTTCATATGTTGTATTTCTACTTGTTTTTTCATTCTATTTATTTAGAAGCATATACCTTAGTTTCTACATATCTGTAGAGTTGTTAACATTTTTTCCTGTTATTTGTAGTTTTACATTTAAATCATTTCAACTGTTAAAACTTGTTCTGTGAGCTAGTCTCTGATCTGTCCTGAAGAATGTTCCATGTGCTTTTGAGATACATATGTATTTTGTAGCAGTCGGGTGTAATGTTCTGTAAATGTCTTCATTGTATTTGGTCTATAGTATTAGTTTAAATCTGCTGGAGTTTTGTTGACTTTGCCTGGATAGTCTGACGACTGCTAAAATAAGGTGTTGACGACCCGTTATTGCATTACAATCTGTCACTTCCTTTATGTTTGTCTCTCTGATGTTTGGTACAGAAGTATATTTATGACTGTTGAACTGATCTGTTCTGATCTAATCTGATTATGTGATGGCTGTCTTTGTCTCTTTCTATAATTTTTTTGGCAAGTATTTTATCTGACATCAATGTAGCTACTCCTTTTTAGTGTCTATGTCCATAGAATGACTCAGTTGGAGGCAATATATAATTACAAGTTTTGCTTTTTAATTAGAAAGGTTAATCTATCTACATTCAAGATAATTATGTTAAGTAAGGACTTGTTACTGTATCTTAAGCTTCTCAGTTGTTTGTGTATACTTCTTTCTTCTACTGTTCTCTTCCTTCGGTAGTGACTTTTCTCTAGTGTTTTCTGATTCCGTGTATATTCTTTTCTTTTTTCTTTATTTTTGCTTTATAGTTACCACAAAATTTACCAAGAATGTCTTATAGTTATAATAGGTTATGCTAAGCAGATTAAAAACTCATTTGAACATATAGAAGAAGCAAAAATAAACTTTCATATTTTAACTTTTCCTAAGTTTTAATTTCTGATGTCACAAATTTTTATATTTTGTTATCCACATCATTACTACAGTTACCATTACTTTAGGAGCTTTGCCTTTTATCCCTCATAGTAAGGACTTAATTAACTTATAGCTTCATTGAGAAATCCTAAATTTTCCCATATACTTTGTAAGTTGTATACCTTCAGGTGTTTAAGTTACTCATTGATGTCCTTTTCTATTGGTAAAAAAGACTCCTTTAGCATTTCTTGTAAGGCAGGCTTGGCAGTGATTTACAATCTCAAAACAATATTAGGTTTCAGGCTACAGTAAACTTGCTTAGCTTCCTTCCTATTGAATCCTGAGCCTTTCACAGATACTCTTCTCCATGGATAGATGCTATGTGAGATCTCTTTTTACACTACACCATTTATAGACATTTTCTCTCATATGTCACACCTTTTGGCATTTATTTCTTCATTTGAAACTGTTTACTTAAGTTAGAAAGATTATATTATAACATCTACTTTTAAATTAATTGAGGGAAGAATTTCTGTCAACCAAAAGGCTTTACTTCTGCTTTTCTATAAAATGTAATTTTGTATGGGAAGAAACTATTCTCAGAGTAGAGAAAGTTACTCTATTCAGAGAAAAGGTTATGAATGGATTATAAGAACCTTAGTTCATACTGCCCCCTTCTGTCAAAATAATAGAGATTTTTAAAATATCTATAGCTATCTATAAAATTTATTTTTATATGTAATAATGTTTAATTTAAAAAAATAAGCATCCAAAATATAACAGAATGCTACAAACTATGTTTAATATAAAAGGCTCTTGAACTTTCATTGATATAATTTTATATCTTGTTTTTATATATTATACTAATATATATTATATTATATTTATATCAGAATATTATATAAGTTTTCTTTGAAACTGAGTTTTGCTTATGTATACCATGATGGTTTCAAGCCTTTGATCTTTTTGCCTCAGTCTCTGAAGTATGGGGATTGTAAGCATGTACCACTATGCTCAGTCCCTATACACTATTTCAGAGGTTACAGATATACCCAGTGTAAGCATAAGCATGTATAAGAAAATTATAAGATGCAATTTAAAATAGAGTTTAGCTTGGGGTGAGAAGCTAGACTGAGAAGGAAAAAAAGACAGAAATACAAAGGAAATTTCTATTTTATCTGCAGTGGTATATTTCCTTTAAAAAAAAAAGTTAAGATTTGAAACAAATAAAAACTTTGGATCTGGCAAAATTGGGTAGAAATAAATGAGAATAGCCATCCAATGCATAGTGCACATCCTTTTTCAGATGACGAAGTCTACATACCTGTGAGTGCTAAGTAAGCAGCAATGTACCGTTTCTCCAGTCTATCTCTAAAGCCTTGAATTGCACCAAAAATTGGAGGTATGATCATAATCAGGTTACTCACTGTATTCCCTACAGGAGAAAAGAACAAGAAGACATTTAGGTTAACCAGTAACACTTAAGGACATTCATTTGGTCATTAGCAATAGTTAAATAAGAAATTCCTTAGAAAGACTGTGACAAGACATCAAAGTACTACAAAAAAGTCTTTATCCAATAAAAATTTTTCAAAATAAACAAAACAAAGATACTTGCTAAAAAATGAAACTAAGAATGTTTTAAGAGTATAACAACTTAAGAGAAAAATTTAAATTCTGAAAGCAAGGAAAGGATACCAGAAAAAACTCAGAGATAAAACAGTAAGCTAGCTGAAGACGGAAGTCTATACCAGTGTGGCAACAAATATGGTTCTCTGCAAATGAACGATAATATAAATACTGACATCATAATAAAATAGAAGTACAATGATAATGTAAATAACTGGAATAATTTTGACTGTGCAATTGAAAAGCAAACAACTGAATGTCCACATTTTATATATTTTTGTAATATTTCATTTTTCTGGTAATATTCTTAGTTTTCAAAATACAAGACAACAGATCTTTAAAATTTAATTTTTCTGTAATGGATCTTATATGACTTTTTTCGCAATGGATCTTATATGACTTTTGTTTCATCTTTAAAAACACAAAGCTCTAAGGAACAGCAAAAAAGCTCAGCATGCAAAGGTGTGTCACCAAGTCTAATGACCTGACTTTAATCCCTGGGGTCCAAATATATGGTGGAATAATCAATTCCTTCACATTGTTTTTGGACTTCCATATGTGTTCTGGAATGCATATGCATGCGCACACATGTAAACAAATAAAACGTGATAAAAACAAAAACAAAATTCAAACATGAATAGCAAAAGAAAAAAACGAAGTCACAAAAGTTAAATTAGTAAAACAAGGAAATGAGTGAACAATACAGACTTTATTATAGGCGGAGATGAGTAACATTTTTGAATGTTTCAAGTGAATGATTTTCAGTATAGTTACTAATATCAAGATAAACTTTCATTAATTGAAAAAGAGTGGATACATTTTCTCGAACAATCAGAAATTGAAAAGGTATATTTGCAACACATCTTTTTTCTGGAACCAACTAGATAATATGAGCCATAATAAAGACATTAACTATGAGAAAAGATGAGATAAAAATCTAAGAAACAGGACAGTAAAGGACTGAGGTCCAAAATATCAGAGGGCATAGCTGAAAATAAATCAGGAAAGCCAAAAACTGCAGGAAGTTTCCAAGGAAAAAAATAGGCAAAAAAAAAAAGGTCAAAAAGTTGATATTTGATAGAAGTATTGGAAAATCTGAGCTAGACTTTAGTCAATCAGGCTTCTGTTGAACAGTAGGCTAACTCAACTACATGTAATACTGTGAAGAATGGCCACATAGAGTTGTTCTCCATATCTGTGAATTCTGTATTAGTGGACTCAATCCATCACACACTGGAAATATTTTTAAATGTTTATAGTAAACACAGTCATTTTCTTGTCTTTATTTCCTCAATAATAAAGTATAGTAACATATAATATTTACATTGTTAGGTATTATAAGTAATCAACAGACCATGATACATATTGAAGGATTTGTGCAGATTACATAAGAATATCATGCCATTTTATATAAAGACAAGCAACTGCAGATGTTAATATACACTGGTTGCTCAGGAGAAGGCATAAGGACCCTTGGAACTAGAAGTACAGGTCACTGTCAGGCACCATGTGGGAACTGAACCAGGGTCTTCTGCAAAAGCAACAAGTACTCTTAATCTCTGATCCAACTCTGCAGCCCTATGTTTTTAAAAGCTGGTTTTGGAGTTGGGAATTTAGCTCAGTGGTAGAGTGCTTGCCCAACAAGCACAACTCCCTGGTTCAGTGCTCCAACAGTAGGGTGGAGTGAGAGCAATGGAACAATAGAAAATTAAAAAGTTGATTTAAACAGAAAACATAAAATTGCTCTTTAAATAAATTATACAAATGATAGCCAATTTAGATCTACTATATAAAAATAATATACAGTATTATAGACTCAAAAACATTTTTTATCAAAAACTCCTACTAATCTGGTTCTAACTAAAACTGATAAGCCATGGAGTAATCTGAGCATGAGAAGTTTACAATAAAGAATTACTGAAGGGGCTGAGACGTACCTACCTCAGTTGGCAGAGTTCTGGCCTATCATACATGTGAAACTAGATGCGAGGAAGTGATTCCCAACATCACACTAGCAAGGCATGGTGGTGTATGTGTATAATTCACTTGCTGATGGGATTGCAAACTGATGAAACCACTCTGGAAATCAATCTGGAGGTTCCTCAGAAAATTAGAAATAGATCTACCTGAAGACCCAGCTATACCACTCTTGGGCATATACCCAAAAGATGCCTCACCATGCTACAGGAGCAGGTGTTCCACTATGTTCATAGCAATCTTGTTTGTGAGAGCCAGAAGCTGGAAACAACCCAGATGTCCCACGACAGAAGAATGAATACAGAAAAGGTGATTCATTTACACAGTGGAATATTACTCAGCTGTTAAGAATGAAGACATCATGAGTTTTACAAGCAAATGGATGGAACTAGAAAATATCATCCTGAGTGAGGTAACTCAGACCCAAAAGAACATGCATGGTATGTACTCACTAATAAGTGGATATTACACACACACACACACACACACACACACACACACACACACACACACACACATCGCAAAAGGTATAGAATACCCAGGATACAGTCCACAGAACTCAAAAAGGCTAACCAGCCAAAAGGGCCCAAGTGAGGATGCCTTAATCCCTCTTTGGAGGGAGAAGAAAGCAATCACAGGAAGGGGGAAGGAAGGACGAACATGGGTGGGAAAGGCAACAGGAGGGGAAGAGGGGAAAATCATCAAGTATTAGGGGGCCAGGGGAAGAGGACTGAAGCCCTGAGGACCAGCAAAAAGAATTGAAGCAGGCAAATTCGGAAGGTAGGAAGTAAGGGGACCCTCTAGAATGTACCAGAGACCTGAGAGGTGAGAGATTCTCAGGACTCAGAGGGAGGGACCATAGATGAAATGGCCTATAGTGGGGAGAGGGAACTTGTAGAGCAGAAAGACAGGGCATCAAGTGAGGGATGGGGTTGTCATCCCACAGTCTATCTGACCCAGAATTGTTCCTGTCTGAAAGAACTGCAGGAACAACAACAACAACAACAACAACAAAAACAGAAAAGGTCCAGTGACAGGCCCAAATTGGGATCCAGCTCAGGGGGAGGTCCCAAAGCCTGACACTATTACTGAAGCTATGGTGTTCTTACAAACAGGGGCCTATCATGACTGCTCCCACAAAGATCCAACAAGCAGCTGAAAGAATCAGATGCAGATATTTACACCCAACCAATGGACAGAAGCTGGTGACCCCTGTGATTGAATTAGAAAAAAGCTGGAAGAAGCTGAGGAGGAGGGCAACCCCATAGGAAGACCAGCAGTCTTAACTAACCCGGGCCCCAAGATCTCTCAGACACTGAGACATCAACCAGGCAGCATACACCAGCTGATATGAGGCCCCCAACACATATACTGCAGAGTCTGGACTCGGTCAGAGAAGATGCACCTAACACTCAAGAGACTTGGGGCCCCAGGGAGTGGGAAGTTGGGGGCATCCTCTTTGAGAAAGGGTGGGGGTGGAGAGAAGGTATGGGAAGTGGAACAGTGGGAGGGTAAACCAGGAAGGGGATAAAGTCTGGATTGTAAAAAAAATAAATTCAAGAAGAAAATTTTTTAAAAGGTGGAAGGAAGGAAGGAAGGAAGGAAGGAAGGAAGGAAGGAAGGAAGGAAGGAAGGAAAAGAAAAAAAGAAACTGGAAAGGTGGATTTCTTCCAATGGAAACAGATTCTCTGGATTCAATGGATGCACCAAGTGTACCACAGAGTAACTGTATACCAAAACTCTATTCTACAATGTCTTTTGAAATTTCTAAAGAAGAAGCATTGTGCTACAAGATTTTAGGACTGTGAGTAAGAAAAAAGTACACCTTGGGAAATTTTAACATACCAAAAACAGAGAAAATATCACAGAAGATATCTATGGCATAGGAAACAGTACATTATGAAAAAGAACAAAGCCAACAATTTCATCTCTTTGTATTTTACATTCTTAACAAAAACTATAATAATTGACAATACCAGATAAATGTTTTTTTGGATTCTAGGAAGAATAGATTTTAACTGAAAATTCTGTTATTAGCTCAAATACAGACCTTGTACACGTATACAAATCTATACTTTGCCCTTAAGGACATGAGGGACAAATGTTTGTTTTTGCTTCATTTTACTTTTTGTACTCAGTCTAAATGATTTTCTGTGCTCACCCTTAAAATACATCAGGTATATTCCATATGTAGGTTTTGTTAGTATTATCACCACTCATATATTGACCACAGATGATTCAAATAATAAGTACATGGTAGAATTATGTAATGAAACCAATGTGTCTGTGAAGATGTGAAAATTTTATATGCAAATCTTATATCGTCAAAAATCACTCTATAAAGTCCCCCCCAAAATTACATATAATGCAGAATGAAACACCAAGATGCAGCTATGACAAGATTCATCCTCAGCAAAGTCGAAATGACCTGCTGTTCTAGCTCCCTGCTTCACCTGCTTCCAGAGACTTGCTCCAAAAACAGCTTCAGAAATAGCTGCTGATTCCCGATGACCTCAGTTTATCCAGTCTTTCAGATGGATCCAGTCAGAACTTCAGTTAAGCCCTCAATTTTCAAGGCATACAGATACTGGGTGGCAAATGCTAAAGTTAGCATTCTTAAGTCTAACCAATTTTTCCAATTTTCCTACCCCTCCCTACCCCTTAAAAAAATTCATCACCCAATTCAGCCAGAAGAAGCCATGGAGAGTCATCATCCTAATCCCTTGGGTGTCTGGTTATGGTTATTTTATAAATTATACATAGGTTGTCATTTTAAGGACTGATTTGGACATGAAGGCAACTAAATAGAGAGCTTAGATTCAGGGATTTCTTTCTGTCCTTTCCTTTCCTCTTCTCTATTCTTTCTTCCTCCCTCCCTTCTTCCCTCCCTCCCTCCCTTTCTCTTTCTTTCAGTAAAGGGAAAGAGGTTGAAAAGAAAAAAGGGGGATAGAGTAATATTATAAGAAATTAGATATATGGGGATGTATTACAAAGTTTACTCTTAAACAAAACATTTTATAGCCATAATCTTACATTCCAATTTTCCTACCCTTCTCCACCCCTTAAAAAATTCATCTTTTACATTTTGAAGCAAAATTGAAATTATATTTTCTTACATTGATGCAGAGTTTATATATTGATACAGGTTTAAAGTTTTTATTGGTATAAATCTTTGTATATTCAAAATAAATTTTGTTACTCTTAGATAGACATTGTGCCTGTACAACTCATTTAAGAATACAAGGCTTAGACCTAGACCTTCTAATATCTGCTATTACAAACAGTTTAGACTGATTAAGGAATACAAGTTAAAATAAAATACAGTAAATTCCTGGTAATATTAGATTCTGATCAAATTACAATAAAGTGTTTTCAAATTATTAAAATAGTAAATAACTAAGAGTAGTCAAGGTTTAACAGTTTAGATATACTATATTTAGTTATCCTCAAAAGCATCATAAATCTACAGAATATGGCATTTAAAAATATTTCATTTTAGTAGATTTTTTGACTAGGAGACATGTATGCTCCTGACAGTAACCCCATCCCACTTCAAAGAAGATACTGAGCATCATTACCTCCAATTGGAGTTGCTTCAATTGTGGCAAGCTAGCCAGTAGGTAAGAAATACCCTAATTTTATTCTGCAAACAATTAGACAATTACAATCCAAAAGGGGACACACAGATTTGGAATAGTCAACTGCTATTCTCAGCCAAGACAGGAAAAGCTAGTCCTTCATAATTCCTGCTTCACTTGTCTGTCAGATGGTTCTGGGCCAGAAGGCTGAAGACAGATGCTCCAACGTTCTAAGAAATTGGGGTTTGTCAGCAGTCAGCTGTCTCTACAAACTAAGTTTTGGAAGCTATGTCTTTGTGCTTCCTATATATTCAGGTAATATTTAATTCATTCTCAGATCTCTGATGGCGTTGAATACTAGTTATAGTCTTATAATTGAACTTAAGTTGTTTAGTATTGAATAAGATGATCTAGATTTGAAAGGATGATTTTCAGTTGGTAAATACAAGTTAAAATCAAACCTAATTGTAAACAGAATTGTAAACTCTTTAAGTTAGGACAGATGATAGAATACTTTATCTAAACTGCCAAATATGATGAACTGGATATTATAAGTGTATAACATGCCTTACAAATTTACATAATTGTTATAATTATGATCAATGTATATCTGAGAGAAAAGAACCTTTTTAACTGGACAAAAAGGAGGAAATATAGTAGGTTTGGCCTAATATTTCTTGTGTTCTAAGGTTAATTTTGGTCCCCAAAACTGCTTACATGAGTGTCTGCACATAAGACGCTGAAGGACCCTGCCCCCAGTTGGTTCTGATTGGTAGATAAAGATGCCAGCAGACAATGGACTGAGGAGGGCAGACAGAGGTGGGCCTTTTAGGATTCCTGGGCTAGGACAGAGAGAGAGGAGAAAGAGGAGGATCCACCATACGGGGAGAAGAAGAGGAGAGATACCACGCCTGAGAAGACAGGAAGACACGGAGGCAGAGCCTGTATGTACAGGAGCCAGGAGAGCACAGCCCAATTGGGCATCACTCTGGGTCCAGAGCAGCCAGATAGAACATAGAATATATTAAGTGATAACTCAGGATTATTGGTGAGATTAGCTGCATGAAGGTTATGAAGTGGCACAACCATTGAGCTCATTAGGGCATATCAAGATATAAAGGCTGTGTGTGTGTGTGTGTGTGTGTGTGTGTGTGTGTGTGTTTTATTTAAAAACATAAACTTTTGGGGCAGGTAGCAGGAACACACCACCAGGATTTATATATTAAAAAATATTACTACAATTTTGTGAACAGTCTGGGATATGTGAGATCCTGTTTCTCACACACACACACACACACACACACACACACACACACACACACACACTCACACACACACACTATAAACATCAGAAATCTCCCTTCTAAGGTGCCAGCAAAAGCTGACCATGCAGCAGGGGTGGGTGGGAAGAAGTTATTGGCTACGATGTACTTTGGACTAAACTTCAGGACCTGGGTACTAGAGCAGCCACCTGCACTTTAGGAGCTGTATGCTACTAATGTCACTCGGACCAAGAAGTTGCCTGGCCAGCACAGCAACACAAAGAAGGAAAGGTCCTTCTTCCTGTGCTGTATCCCTAGTGCCCTCCACTGATAAAAGTTTAACTCCTACTAGTTGTCAAAGGAACAGTTAAAAAAATGAATATTGAATTTGGAGAAAAAATAGGCAATAAATTGATATCTAGCACAGTTAAACTGCTTTCATCAATTGTGTCTGATCACAACTATGGCTGGTAAGGGTTACCTAACAACAACAATAAAAATAGGAGTTTGGGTAAAATAATTTTTCTTTTTCTTCTCCATAAATTTAATATAGCTATAATGTTTTAATTTAAAGTATTAAAAAGATGAAAAATACAAAAATAAATGCTAAATTACTTTTATAAGAATTTAATCATGTTTGGGGATAATGACTAGAAAACTGTATTAAAAACAGGTTCATTTCTAGATATTAAAAACATTCATTCACATACCATACAACAGCTGATAAATACTAAATAAAAACATTCTTCTTGGATATAGATTTAAATGAATTAAACAATCTTTTATAAAAGGTCTAGAAAGATAGTTCACTAAGTAAAGTATTTTCTTTATAAGCATGGGGACCTGAGTTCAGATCTCCATAAACAACATAAAAGCTGGGTGTGATAGCATGTACTTATAACCCTAGCAATTAGGGGTGGGGATGGAGCCTGGAAGATTCCTGGGGGTCACTGCTAGCCAACCTAGCAGAAATGGTGAGCTCCAGGTTCAGTGAGAGATCCTGTTTCAAAACAAAAACAGTAAGGTTGAGAGTTACAAGGAAGACATCTAGTGTTAATCTCTGGCTTCCACACCCACACGCATGGGTAAGTGAACACTCTCTATATACATGTCCACTGTTAATCTCTGGCTTCCACACCCACACGTATGGGTAAGTGAACACTCTCTATATACATGCCCACACATAAAAGTAAAAGTAATTCAAAAATCTACAAAGTTTAAACGGGGGCCTGGAGAGATGGCTCAGCAGTTAAGAACACTGACTGCTCTTCCAGGAGTCTTGAGCTCAATTCCCAGCAACATCTGTATAGATGGCTCACAACCATCTGTAATGGGATTCAATGCCCTCTTCTGTTGTGTCTGACAGTGTACTCACATACATAAAATAAATAAATGAATTGTTTTTAAAAAGTTTAAACAGTCTCTTTATATAATACAATTGATAAACCAGGTTGGTGATATTCTAGTAATTCCAGAATTGCTTGATAAAGTTTTTCTTTTCAAGAGAGACTCACATACTAAAGTGTGGTGTTATGATTTGAAGTTGAAATAGCTCCTCCACAGGCTCATTATTTGACCCCTTATTCCTCTGTTGGTGATGCTACTTTGGAGGCTCTGGAATGTGTAGGAGATGGGCCTAGCTGGTAGAAAAAGGTCATTAAGGGTAAGTCCTTGAAGGTTATGCCTACCCCCTGCTTCTGTCATGCACTCTGCTTCTAGATCCACCACACACTCAGACTTCCATGCCTACCCTACTACAATGAGTCTAAATCAAAATAAATCTTCAAGTTGTCATGTATTGTAGTTACAATGTCCACAAAGCAACTAATAATACATATAGGAAGAGGAAGAGGGGGGGAGATGGGGGAGGGGGAGGGAGAGGGAGGGCAGGAAGGGGAGGAGGAGGAGGAAGAGGAGGAGGAAAAAAGGAGGAAAGGAGGAAAGGAGGAAAGGAGGAAAGGGTGAGTTTAGAAAAGAACTCTGAATGAAGATACAAGCAAGGTGCTTTGCCTCAGCATGACAGTAGGTGGAGCCAGTGTGTTCAGAAGGCTAACTGCTAGTATCTGGCAAAATGCATAGGACCCAAAGTGACTAGATTCTCTAATTTGGAGTTTAAATGAATTTACAACTATATAATCTACAACTATATAAATCATCTCACAGAGCTCAAAATATAGAAGTATCAAAACCTAGTAAAGCTGTAAAAAATACCCACTGTGTTTTACTACTACTTCAAAAAGCTTCCAAATGAGTTACATGAAAGCTATAAAGTAATCTTGCAGTTTTCACCAAATTTCATTTTACCAAATATTTTCATACAATGTCCAAATAATGCTAAAAATTCCTAGGACTTCAGAGCTGAAAGAAGACAGAGAGATCTTGAAACTTAATCTCTCCAATTTATAGTAGCCAGCACACTGTCCTATGGAGTCGATTTATTTATTAGCTAAAATCTTAACTTGACAACCTATAAATGAAAATATTTACATGACTGTATATTAAAGAAATATGATCAGATAATACATATACATGTGTATATGCAGTCTCAGTATATCCAATATCTTCTGGGTTGTGCATGTGGCACACACCTTTAATACCAACACTTGGAAGGCAGAAGCAAGTGAATCTCTGTGAGTTCAAGGTCAGCCTGTTCTACAGCCAGGGCTATGTAGAGAAACCCTTCACAAAACCAAACCAAACCAAACCAATGCATTCTGGTTTCTAAGAGTACCTTGCACTCATATAATACCCACACGAACAAAAAAAAAATACGCATAGTTAAAAATGAAAAAGTAAAACAAATTAACAAGAATGTCTCTACCCTGGGTTATAAAAAGTATTCTTCACATTTTTAGGTATTTTAAAGCTATAAACTACAAAAAATGAAATGTACATATTAAATTGCAATGGAAGCAGATTTTAGGCTTATGAAGAAACCTGAGTAAAGAGATGAGAGGAGCCAAAGCATCACAGAAGTTATGCCTAGGAAAATCTGACCTGATAGGATGGGTGGAGGTTACAGGGGAGGGGAGAGACTCAGCAGAATCGTACTGTGGGTGTCTAACTCAGCCTTAGAAAGGTCCAAGGTGAATGCTAAACAATGAAAAGGACTTTAAACAGATCACAAGAGTCAGAAAGACAAGAGAAGATGGTCTTCAACTCACTGGAAGAATATTCGTTGAATAAATTATCAGATTTATCCACAGGTCTAGAAGGAAATGTTTTCAAACCATGCTAAGCAATGAAGAAACACAACTGAAATGTGAAAATCTGAAAATGTTTATTTTGAAAATCCCAACTTCCCTACATTTCAGTTAAAACTTTGACTGCTCTTCTTACATCACATAACCCTCACCCAGGATTCAGCTCAGATTACCTTGCATAGATCTCTTTTCACTATATGTCATAGTATTCAAGGACAGTGTCTTATATTCATTCACTCACTCACGTGGTAAAGGCACTACAAAGTCATCAAAATGACACAAAGGATAAAGGCACCTGCCCTGACTCCTAGCCTGATGACAGGAGTTCAATTCCTGGGACCCACACAACAGAAGGAAAGAACTACTCCTACGAATTGTTCTCTCCCCTCCACACATGTGTTGTAGTGAGTATGCACACACAAGCATACACACACACACACACACACACACACACACACACATATTACTTTTTTTGAAAGATATATAGGACTGGAGAGATGGCTCAGTGGTTAAGAGCATTGACCGCTCTTCCAGAGGTCCTGAGTTCAAATCCCAGCAACCACATGGTGGCTCACAACCATCCGTAATGAGATCTGATGCCCTCTTCCAGTGTGTCTCAAGACAGCTACAGTGTACTTATACATAATAAATAAATAAAAGTAAAAAAAAAAAAGTATACTATAAAGAAGTGGTTCTCAACCTTCCTAATGCTACAAACCTTTCTTTTTCTTTTTTTTTTTTTTTTAATGTCTCCTAAGTTAAAGGCTCCCACCTCCCCCAGTCTCCGCAGCAACTGGTCTTTGGGAACTAACAGTCCAGGGAAAGAGAAAGACTCACTTCAGTGCAATGTGTAGTCAGATGCTCACGGGGTTCTTATGAAGAGGGGAGAGAATGCTGCTACCACACTCTCTTTCTGTTCTCCATTGCCTGAATTCAGTGATGGAAGGACCACTAAGGAATAAGTCTGAAGCGGGAGATTAAGTAGTTTAAATATATGCAAAACAGTCTGTGTAGGAGTTGGCCATCATGGTACTAAACCTGATGTGCCTCCACCATGTTACAGAAAAGGCTAGTGACAGTGGGGGAAGAAGAAATAGGTGGTCACTGGGAGTCAGAAAGTTGGTAGAAGGAAAGTGGGGGATGAGTAACTAAAATGGGACCCTTTCCTTTTACTCTGCACCTGAAATTAACCATGCGGCACAAGAGAGTTCAGGATCCATTTGGTGGCCAGCCCTTTGGACATCCTGGGCCTCTATTGAGCGACAACACTCTGTTTTCCCTAGGTGGCACCGGTTGTCTTTTTTTTTTTTTCCCATCTTTATTAAACTAGGTATTTCTTATTTACATTTCAATTGTTATTCCCTTTCATGGTTTCCAGGCCAACATCCCCCTAACCCCTCCCCCTCCCCTTCTATGTGTGTGTTCCCTTTCCAATCCTCCCCCCATTACCGCCCTCCTCCCAACAATCCCAATCACTGGGGGTCCAACCTCTGCAGGGCCAAGGGCTTCCCCTTCCACTGGTGCCCTTACTAGGCTATTCATTGCTACCTATGCAGTTGGAGCCAAGAGTCAGTCCATGTATAGTCTTTGGGTAGTGGCTTAGTCCCTGGAAGCTCTGGTTGGTTGGCATTGTTGTTCATATAGGGTCTCAAGCTCCTTCAAACTCTTTCAGTCCTTTCTCTGACTTCTTCAACAGGGGTCTCATTCTCAGTTTAGTGGTTTGTTCTATGGCCTATGTGTTTGCCATATTCTGGCTGTGTCTCTCAGGAGAGATGTACACCTGGTGCCTATCAGCCTGCACTTCTTTGCTTCATCCATCTTATCTAGTTTGGTGGCTGTATATGTATGGACCACATGTGGGGAAGGCTCTGAATGGGCGTTCTTTCTGCCTCTGTTCTAAACTTTGCCTTCCTATCCCCTCCTAAGGGTACTCTTTTAAAGAAGGAGTGAAACGTCTGCATTTTGGTCATCCTTCTTGAGTTTCATGTGTTCAGTGCATCTTGGGTAATTCGAGCATTTGGGCTAACATCCACTTATCAATAACCACATACCATGTGTGTTTTTCTGTGATTGTGTTACCTCACTCAGGATGATATTTTCCAGGTTTATCCATTTGCCTATGAATTTCATAAAGTCATTGTTTTTGATAGCTGAGTAGCATTCCACTGTGTAGATGTACCACATTTTTGGTATCCATTCCTCTGTTGAAGGGCATCTGGGTACTTTCCAGCTTCTGGCTATTATAAATAAGGCTGCTATGAACATAGTGGAGCATATGTCTTTGTTGTACGTTGGAGCATCTTTTGGGTATATGCCCAAGAGAGGTATAGCTGGGTCCTCAGGTAGTGCAATGTCCACTTTTCTGAGGAACCTCCAGACTGATTTCCAGAATGGTTGTACCAGTCTGCAATCCCACCAACAAGGGAGGAGTGTTCCTCTTTCTCCACATCCTCACCAGCATCTGCTGTCAACAGAGTTTTTTATCTTAGCCATTCTGACTGGTGTGAGGTGGAATCTCAGGGTTGTTTTGATTTGCATTTCCCTGATGACTAAGGATGTTGAACATTTCTTTAGGTGCTTCTCAGCCATTCGATATTCCTCAGCTGTGAATTCCTTGTTTAGCTCTGAACCCCATTTTTTTAAGGTCATTTTTTTTATTATTATTAACTTGAGTATTTCTTATATACATTTCGAGTGTTATTCCTTTTCCGGTTTCGGCAAACATCCCCTCCCCTCCCTTCCTTATGGATGTTCCTCCCAACCCTCCCCCCATTTGCCCTCTCCCCAACAGTCTAGTTCACTGGGGTCTGAACCCCATTTTTAATAGGGTTATTTGTCTTCTTGCAGTCTAACTTCGTGAGTTCTTTGTATATTTTGGATATAAGCCCTCTATCAGCTGTAGGATTGGTAAAGAGCTCTTCCCAATCTGTGGTTGCTGTTTTGTCCTAACGACAGTGTCCTTGGCTTTACAGAAGCTTTGTAGCTTTATGAGATCCCATTTGTCGATTCTTGATCTTAGAGCATAAGCAATTGGTGTTTTGTTCAGGAAATTTTCTCCAGTGCTCATGTGTTCGAGATTCTTCCCCACTTTTTCTTCTATTAGTTTGAGTGTATCTGGTTTGATGTGGAGGTCCTTGATCCACTCCGACCTAAGCTTTGTAAGCATGGATCAATCTGCATTCTTCTACATGTTGACCTCCAGTTGAACCAGCACCATTTGCTGAAAATGCTATCTTTTTTCCCTTGCATGGTTTTGGCTCCTTTGTCAAAAATCAAGTGACCATAGGTGTGTGGGTTCATTTCTGGGTCTTCAATTCCATTCCACTGGTCTATCTGCCTCTCTCTGTACCAATACCATATAGTTTTTATAACTATTGCTCTGTAATACTGCTTGAGTTCAGGAATAGTGATTCCCCTGGAAGTCCTTTTATTGTTGAGGATACTTTTAGCAATCCTGGGCTTTTTGTTATTCTAGATGAATTTGCAAATTATTCTGTCTAACTCTATGAAGAATTGGATTGGAAATTTGATGGGGATTGCATTGAATCTGTAGATCGCTTTTGGTAAAATGGCCATTTTTACTATATTAATCCTGCCAATCCATGAGCATGGGAGATCTTTCCACTTTCTGAGATCTTCTTCAATTTCTTTCTTTAGAGACTTGAAGTTCTCATCATACAAATCTTTCACTTGCTTGGTTAAAGTCACACTAAGGCATTTTATATTATTTGGGACTATTAGGAAGGGTGTCGTTTCCCTAATGTCTTTCTCAGCTTGTTTCTCTTCTGTGTAGAGGAAGGCTACTGATTTATTTGAGTTAATCTTATACCCAGCCACTTTGCTGAAGGTGTTTATCAGGTTTAGTAGTTCTCTGGTGGAATTTTTGGGATCACTTAAATATACTATCATATCATCTGACTTCTTCCTTTCCAATCTGTATCCCTTTGATCTCCTTTTGTTGTCTGATTGCTCTGGCTAGGACTTTGAGAACTATACTGAATAAGTAGGGAGAGAGTTGGGCAGCCTTGTCTAGTCCCTGATTTTAGTGGGATTGCTTCAAGTTTCTCTACATTTAGTTTAATGTTAGCTACTGGTTTGCTGTATATGGCTTTTACTATGTTTAGGTATGGGCCTTGAACTCCTGTTCTTACCATGAAGGGGTGTTGAATTTTGTCAAATGCTTTCTCAGCATCTAATGAAATGATCATGTGGTTTTTATCTTTCAGTTTGTTTATATACTGGATTACATTGATGGTTTTCTGTATATTAAACCATCCCTGCATACCTGGGATGAAGCCTACTTGATCATGATGGATGATTGTTTTGATGTGTTCTTGGATTCAGTTTGCAAGAACTTTATTGAGTATTTTTGCGTTGATATTCATAAGGAAAATTGGTCTGAAGTTCTCTTTCTTTGTTAGGTCTTCGTGTGGTTTAGGTGTAAGAGTAATTGTGGCTTCATAGAAGGAATTTGGTAGTACTCCGTCTGTTTCAATTTTGTGGAATAGTTTGGATAGTATTGGTATGAGATCTTCTATGAAGGGCTGATAGAATTCTGCACTGAACCCGTCTGGACCTGGGCTCTTTTTGGTTGGGAGACCCTTAATGACTGCTTCTATTTCCTTGGGAGTTATGGGGTTGTTTAACTGGTTTATCTGTTCCTGATTTAACTTCAGTACCTGGTATCTGTCTAGGAAATTGCCCATTTCCTCCAGATTTTCAAGTTTTGTTGAATATAAGCTTTTGTAGTAGGGTCTGATGATTTTTTGAATTTCCTCAGATTCTGTTGTTATGTCTCCCTTTTCATTTCTGATTTTGTTAATTTGGACACACTCTCTGTGTCCTCTGGGTTAGTCTGGCTAAGGGTTTATCTATCTTGTTGATTTTCTCAAAGAACCAGCTGTTGGTTCTGTTGATTCTTCTTGGTTCTGTATAGTCGTTTTTGTTTCTGCTTGGTTGATTTCAGCTCCGAGTTTGATTATTTCCTGCCTTCTACTTCTCCTGGGTGTATTTGCTTCTTTTTGTTCTAGAGTTTTTAGGTGTGCTGTCAAGCTGCTGATATATGCTCTCTCCTGTTTCTTTCTGCAGGCACTCAGAGCTATGAGTTTTCCTCTTAGCACAGCTTTCATTGTTTCCCATAAGTTTGGGTATGTTGTATCTTCATTTTCATTAAATTCTAAGAAGTCTTTAATTTCTTTCTTTATTTCTTCCTTGATCAGGTTATCATTGAGTAGAGCACTGTTCAACTTCCATGTATATGTGGGCATTCTTTCCTTATTGTTATTGAAGACCAGCTTTAGCCTGTGGTGGTCTGATAGGACACATGGGATTATTTCTATCTTTTTGTATCTGTTGAGGCCTGTTTTATGACCAATTATATGGTCAATTTTCGAGAAAGTACCATGAGGTGGTGAGAAGGTTCTATAAATATCTGTTAAGTCCATTTATTTCATGACTTCTCTTAGTCTGTCTATGTGTCTGTTTAATTTCTGTTTCCATGATCTGTCCATTGATGAGAATGGGATGTTGAAATCTCCTACTATTATTGTGTGAGGTGCAATGTGTGCTTTGAGCTTTAGTAAGGTTTCTTTTATGTATGTAGGTGCCCTTATATTTAGAGCATAGATATATAGGATTGAGAGTTCATCTTGGTGGATTTTTCTTTTGATGAATATGAAGTGTCCTTCCTTATTTTTTTTTTGATGACTTTTGGTTGAAAATTGCTTTTATTTGATATTAGAATGGCTACTCAAGCTTCTTCAGACCATTTGCTTGGAAGTTGTTTTCCAGCCTTTCACTCTGAGGTAGTGTCTGTCTTTGTCTCTGAGGTGTGTTTCCTGTAGGCAGCAAAATGCTGGGTCCTCATTACGTATCCAGTTTGTTAATCTGTGTCTTTTTATTGTGGAATTGAGTCCATTGATGTTGAGAGATTTAAGGAATAGTGATTGTTGCTTCCTGTTATCTTCGTATTTGGAGGTGAGATTATGTTTGTGTGCTTGTCTTCTCTTTGTTTTGTTGCAAAACAATTCGTTTCTTGCTTTTTCTAGGGTGTAGCTTGCCTCCTTATGTTGGACTTTACCATTTATTATCCTTTGTAGGGCTGGATTTGTGGAAAGATATTGTGTAAATTTGGTTTTGTCATGGAATATCTTGGTTTCTCCATCTATGTTAATTGAGAGTTTTGCTGGATACAGTAACCCGAGCTGGCATTTTTGTTCTCTTAGGGTCTGTATGACATCTGTCCAGGATCTTCTGGCTTTCATAGTCTCTGGTGAGAAGTCTGGTGTTATTTTGATAGGTTTGCCTTTATATGTGACTTGACCTTTTTCCCTTACTGCTTTTAATATTCTTTCTTTATTTTGTGCATTTGGTGTTTTAACTATTATGTGATTGGAGGAGCTTCTTTTCTGGTCCAATCTATTTGGAGTTCTGTAGGCTTCTTGTATGTTTATGGGCATCTCTTTCTTTAGGTTAGGAAAGTTTTCTTCTATGATTTTGTTGAAGATATTTACTGGTCCTTTGAGTTGAGAGTCTTCACTCTCTTCTATACCTATTATCCTTAGGTTTGATCTTCTCATTGAGTCCTGGATTTCCTGGATGTTTTGGGCCAGTAGCTTTTTCCGTTTTACATTATCTTTGACAGTTGTGTTGATGATTTCTATGGAATCTTCTGCTCCTGAGATTCTCTCTTCTATCTCTTGTATTCTGTTGGTGATGCTTGTATCTACGTTTCCTTGTCTCTTCCTTTGGTTTTCTATATCCAGGGTTGTCTTCCTTTGTGCTTTCTTTATTGTTTCTATTTGCATTTTCAATTCCTTCACCTGTTTGATTGTGTTTTCCTGTAATTCTTTCAGGGATTTTTGTGTTTCCTCTCTACTTGTTTCCTTGTGTTTTCCTGCATTTCTCTAAGGAAGTTCTTTATGTCTTTCTTGAAGTCCTCCATCATCATGATCAAATGTGATTTTAAATCTAGATCTTGCTTTTCTGGTGTGTTTGGATATTCGGTGTTTGCTTTGGTGGGAGAATTCAGCTCTGATGATGCCATGTAGTCTTGGTTTCTGTTGCTTGGGTTCCTGCACTTGCCTCTCACCATCAGGTTGTCTCTGGTGCTACTTGTTTTGCTATTTCTGACAGTGGCTTGACCTTCCTAGAGGCCTGTGTGTCAGGAGTGCTGTAGACCTGTTTTTCTGTTTTCTTTCAGCCAGTTATGGGAACAGAGTGTTCTGCTTTCAGGCGTGTAGTCGTTCCTGTCCACTGGCTCTCAGCTGTCCCTGTGGGCAGGAACCAGAAGGGCCTGCCCCTACTTCTACTGGGTTCCTGTGCACAGGGGTCCCAGATGGCGCTAGGTGTTTTCCTCTAGAGTCAGAAATGTGGTCAGAGAGTAGTCTCCTCTGGTTTCCCAGGCGTGTCTGCTCTCGCTGTAACCCTTCCTTACAGTAGTGACCTCCAACCATAAAGTTGTATCAATGCTGCTTCATAACTATAATTTTGCTGTTAAGAATCATAATGTAGGGGTTGGGGATTTAGCTCAGTGGTAGAGCGCTTTGCACTAGCAAGCAAGGCCCTGGGTTAGGTCCCCAGTTCGAAAAAAAAAAAAAAAAAAGAATCATAATGTAAATGATATGCAACCCACGAAGGGGTCATCACCCACAAGTTGAAAACTGCTGCTATAAAGGAACACAAAATTAAGACAACCTACATGAAAGTTAAAGTAGCACCAAATTTATAAAGTACTCCAGATACAGTGGTTAAAAAGCACTTGCTGCTCTTCCAGAGGACATGGGTTCAGTTCCAGAGCATAGTGGATCAAAACTGGTCTGTAAAGCACAAGGTATACAAGTGGTGCACTGATATGTATACTGGCAAAACATACATACACATAAAATAATACCAATAAAAACTAAAAGCTAAAATAAAATGAACCTATTGATATCATTGTAGATGCATTCAATTACAATTAATAGAGTCATTCTTTTCTACCAAATGTATTTGCTGTAACAATTTTATACTTCAACTCTAACACCATCATACTTTTTCACTCACTCTTCATTTACTTATAATTGGGCTGTGTAAGAGGCTGGAGAGATGGATCCGTGGTTAAGAGCACTCACTGTTCTGCCTAAGGACTCAGGTTTGGCTCCCAGCACCCACAATGCATGGTTTATAACTAACTGTGAATCCACTCCAATGAAATCAGGTACTTTCTTCAGATGTTTCTCTTCTGGATCCTCAGGCCCCTGCACTCTCACTTGGATATGTACATAAAATTCAAAATGAAAATAAATCTTTTTTAAAAGATGCATTTAATTAATGCATTTAATTAAAATTTCATTAAGGTTACCATTTATAACTTTATTATTTATTTTTATTAAAGCTTCTACATTGCCATGATTTCCTAAATTACCTTAAGGCATATAAACTAGTTTTTTAAATTTGTTATGTTTATTTCTTTGTATAGGAAAACAGAGAGGACCTGAATGCCAAAGTGTGCATGTAGAAAATTTGCAGGACTCGATTCTTGCCTTATACCATGTGGGTCCAAGATGAAACTAAGGTTGTCAGGCTTAGCGAGAGGTGCTTTTTACTCACCCTCTGAATTACCTTGCCATCGCAAAAAGTTTTAAAAATAAACTTAAAGTAGTTACAAGAGGGAAAATATTTTCCTGAGTCCTAGTTATTCTTCAAGACTCTAAGTACTCCCAAAGATTAGTAGTCTAGGTTCCATAACTTTAAAAGTATTGTTATCTTTAGTATATAAAGATACTTTTTACACCAATCATAATGGCTAAGAGCAAAACCTCAGGTGACAGCACATGTTGGTGAGAATGTGGAGAAAGAGGAACACTCCTCCATTGCTGGTGTGATTGCAAACTGGTAAAAACCACTCTAGAAATTAATCTGGAGATTCCTCAGAAAATTAGAAACAGATCTACCTGAAGACCCAGCTATACCACTCTTGAGCATATACCCAAAAGATGTCCCACCATGCCACTAAGGCACATGTTTCATTATGTTCATAGCAGCCTTGTTTGTGAGAGCCAGAAGCTGGAAACAACCCAGATGTCCCACAACAGAAGAATGAATACAGAAAATGTGATTCATTTACATGTGGAATACTACTCAGCTATTAAGAAAACAAGGACATCATGAGTTTTGCAGGCAAGTGGATAGAACTAGAAAATATCATCCTAAGTAAGGTAACTCAGACCCAAAAGGACATGCATGGTATGTACTCACTAGTAAGTGGATATTATCCCCCTCCCAAAAAAAATGGTACAGAATACCAAGGATACAGTCCACAGAACTCAAGAAGCCAAATGGGTCCAAGTGAGGATGCCTCAATCCCTCTTGGGAGGGAGAAGAAAGCAATCACTGGAGCAGGGGGTTGGGGTTGGGGTTGGGGTGGGGAACCTGCATGGGAAAGGCAACAGGGAGGGGAAGGAGGGACAAGATTAGGTATTGGGGGAAAGAACTGAAGCCCTCAGGGCCAGCAGAAAGAATCGAAACAGGCAACTTGGGAGGTAGGAGGTGGGGGAATCACCAGAATGTACCAGAGACCATGGAGGAAAGAGATTCTCAGGACTCAAAGGGAGGGACTTAGATGAAATGCCCTGTAGTGGGGGAAGGGGATTTGTAGAGCACACCTCCAGTTGAAAGATAGGGATGGGGTTGCCATCCCACAGTCTAAAAAACTCTGACCCAGAATTGCTCCTGTCTGAAAGAACTGCAGGGACAAAAATGGGGAAGAGCCTGAGGAAAAGGAGGCCCAGCCACAAGCCCAAATTGGGATCCAGCTCAGGGAGAGGCCCCAAAGCCTCACACTATTACTGAGGTTATGGAGTGCTCACAAAAGGGGTCTATCATTACTGCTCTCTGAAAGATCCAACAAGCAGTTTTAAGAATCAGATGCAGATATTTACACCCAATCAATGGACAGAAGCTGCTGACCCTGTGGTTGAATTAAGGGAAGGCTGGAAGAGGCTGGAAGAGGCTGAGGAGGAGGGCGACCCTGTAGGAGGTCCAGCAGTCTCAACTAACCTGGACCCAGAGATCTCTCAGACACTGAGCCACCAGGCAGCATACACCAGCTGAGATGAGGCCCCCAACACATATACAGTAGAGGACTGCCCGGTCTAGACTCAGTAAGAGAAGATGCACCTAATCCTCGAGAGACTGGCGGACCCAGGGAGTGGGGAGGTCTGTTGTTGTTGTTGTTGTTGTTGTTGTTGGGTGGTGGTGGGGGTGGTGGTGGTGGTGGTGGTGGTGGTGGTGGTGGTGGTGCTGCTGCTGCTGCTGCTGCTGCTGCTGGTGTTTGCGTGATCCTTGTGGAAACAGAGGGGGTGATGGGTGGAGGGGGTGAAAATATGGGATGTGAAACAGTCAGAAGGTGAACCGGGAAGAGAATAAATTCTGGAGTGTTAAAAAAAAAGATTAAATGAATTTAAAAAAATAAAAGATTTATTTATTTAATGTATACAAGTACATTGTCACTGTCTTCAGACACACCAGAAGAGGGCATCGGATGCCATTACAGATGGCTGTGAGCCACCATGTGGTTACTGGGAATTGAGCTCAGGACCTCTGGAAGAAAAGCTAGTGCCTTAACAGATGAGCCATCTCTCCACCCTGTAAATATTTATTTTTAAATTGTGTATATATGGGTCTGCATGTGGGTATATGTACATAGGTGTTGGTGTCTGTGGAGGCCAGATACCTCTGCAGCTAGAATTACAGGTAGCTATGAGCCACCCAATGCAGGATCTGGAAATGAAATTTGTGTCCTCTGCAAGAGCAGTACACTGTTATCGTCTGAACCATCTCTCTGACCCCCTACCACTGCTTTTTTAAATGAGAATCACACGGTATCACATTGTATGAGATATTAAAGTTTGTGTGATTAATCTCTTTTCAGGCACACACACACACACTAATATGCACACAAATAAAATGATGTTAAAAGCTTCTCATTTAAAGAAGGTTAAAAATACTGTGAACATCTGTCTTGTTTCTTCAGACTGCCACAACAAGCTACCATAGCCTGGTATCTTTATTGAGAAGGCTAGAAACCTTAAATCTAGGTGTCAGTGGAGTTGTTTCCTTTGTAGAGGCACTGAGGAAAAACAGTTCCCTCATTCCTCTGAGCATTGGGTGGCTACTGGCATTTCTTGGCACTCTGTGGTTTGTAATGGATCATTCCAATCTCTGCCTCCACTTTCCTCTGCTTTCTTCACTCTATATCGCTGTGATTTCTTCTTACACAAATACCAGTCATTGAATTTAGGACAGCCTAGTTCTGGTATAATCCCAGAATTTTAACTTTATCTGCAAAGACCTTATATTTAGATCAAATCACACTCTAAGGTACCAAACAGACATGAACTTCAGGTGAGCATTATTTAACCCCCACAATACCATTGAACATACTTATCACTGAACATAATATATTTTAAAGCGCCAATTCTTTTTCAAACTAGAATGCTTTAAATTAAGGTAACATTCACATAGTTTACAAAAAAAGTGAAACAATAACAAGGACATTTTCCTTGAGAATTCCTTAATTGCCTTATATAATATGGCAATTACTAACATAACCCAGATCATATTTTTTGAAATGTATTTGTTTTATTTTATATGAACGTGTGTTTGCTTATGTGTAACACTGTTTTACCTGTGCATATGTGCACCACACATATGTAATACCCGAAGATTCCAGAAGAGAAAGCTAGATCCCCTGAAACAGTAGTTACAGATGGTTATGAGCTGCCATGTGGGTGCTGGGAACCAAACCCTGGTCCTCTGCAGTAGCGGTAAGTATATTTAACTGCTGAGCCATCTCTACAGCCCTGAGAATATATTTCTTTATCTATATATTTTATTAACCCATAGGATGAATTCCTATCAGTGGAATCTTCTCCTGGATGCTACCAAAAATTTCTTTTTAAGAGCTGGCTCCCCATGTGCAGTGGCTGCAAGTTATAAGAGCTTCTACAGTCCTATATTCCCCTGCCCAGTTCTCACATTAACCCAAGACTCTTTGCTGTGAAAATTAGAATCAGCTGCAGTAAATGCGGCACTCTTTTGGACATTTATAGGAAAGTAGTGTAGTTAAAGCTTAGACATCCATACTTAGACCAAGTATATTATATAAAACAATAAACTCAGAAAAAATCCCCATAAAACACCTTATGATAAAAGATTGAAGAAAGCAAACTTAGTAACTATAAATGAACTGGAACTGGAAGCTCCTACCTTAAGTTCTCCTTTAGACTATGGGTTTGGACTACAAGAAGTTCCAGATCAATAAGGTAGGTGGGGTAACGAAGAGCCAGGTTGGGGCATAAAGTGGTTTTGTCTTTTTAAGAGTTGTACTCCCGGGGTTGGGGATTTAGCTCAGCAGTAGAGGTCCTGGGTTCGGTCCCCAGCTCCGAAAAAAAGAAAGAAAAAAAAAAAGAGTTGTACTCCCAATTCTTGAGTGTACATTTAATACTTTGTCATGAAATTATCACGAAGTAAATTTTATATAAAGAACTATTACATACTCAAGTATGTAGTCTTCAGATTCACAAGGCTGTAGGAAAAGCACTTGTGAGACTGTTTTAAGATGTGTTTAACTAGCTGCTTTTTTTCATGAGCACCATTTTAATTTGAAAAAAAAAACTGACAGGTAAATCATGATTATTTTTTCTTAGAAATATGCAAGATCTTCTTGGAAGCCAGCAAAGTTTAAGTTCCTTCAAGAACTTTTATGTTTTGTTTTGTTTTTCCAAATGACAAAACGTTAGCCTTCAAGCAAAACTTAATGTTGAAAATCTTGTAACTACCACTGTGAGATTAATAGCTTGCCAATACATAAGGCTTATCTAGCAATGCCAAAGTGTTATATTAACAAATGAAATTTTAAATAACTACTTTAAGTCTGAAGACCCAAATCAACAGTGAATCCTTTTTTTTCCCTGAAGCATGATGTTATAAAGTCATACAGATTTGGTTAAAAAAAAAAAAGCATTTGAAGTGCAAGAAAAAATTCATATATTTTAATGTGACATAGTAAAGCAAGATTAATGATACAGTCATGAGAGAGTGTGTTTTAACTAATCATAAGAGAAAGACTATCAACATACTTTTTTCCCAACTATCTGTGTTTAAAGCCTAATATTTTTATAGACTTGAACCAAAACATTATTATTATAAAATGAAAAGGGGAGAACCCAGCTGACTTTTATTGTGCCTAATGGTAGAGTCTTCTTAAAACGTAAGAAGTATCATTCTTATTACTAAATTAATTAGTAATAAATATGCACATGTGCATGAAGTGTGGTAAGGTGCCTATGTCACAGTCCACATGAGGAGGTCAGAACTTTTGTGAAGGTAGGGTCTTTCTTTTTACCTTCTATGTTCCATAATAATATTTTTTCTCCATCTTTATTAAATTGGGTATTTCTTATTTACATTTCAATTGTTATTCCCTTTCCTGGTTTCCAAGCCAACATCCCCCTAACCCTTCCCCCTCCCCTTCTATGTGTGTGTTCCCTTTCCAATCCTCCCCGCATTACCGACCTCCTCCCAACAATCCCAATAACTGGGGGTCCAACCTCTGCAGGGCCAAGGGCTTCCCCTTCCACTGGTGCCCTTACTAGGCTATTCATTGCTACCTATGCAGTTGGAGCCAAGAGTCAGTCCATGTATCATCTTTGGGTAGTGGCTTAGTCCCTGGAAGCTCTGGTTGGTTGGCATGGTTGTTCATATGGGGTCTCAAGCCCCTTCAGCTCTTTCAGTTCTTTCCCTGATTTCTTCAATGGGGGTCCCATTCTCAGTTTAGTGGTTTGTTCCTGGCATTTGCCTATGTATTTGCCGTATTCTGGCTGTGTCTCTCAGGAGAGATGTACATCTGGTGCCTGTCAGCCTGCACTTCTTTGCTTCATCCATCTTATCTAGTTTGATGGCTGTATATATGTGCCACATGTGGGGCGGGCTCTGAATGGGCATTCCTTCTGCCTCTGTTCTAAACTTTGCCTCCCCCATAATAATTTTTAAGAGCAGGAAGAGATCCTAAAAGCATAAAGTTTGAGAAGAACCTGATGCAGCACTAGATGAATACACTCCCACAGTCTGGCAGATCTTTCAATGTTGGCCAGGACTGGGAATGGGAGAGTCTTTCAGTAAAGTTCCCAAAATGTACTTCTGTCTAAAAGATTTCCACTGGAGATGCAGATCAGTCACAGAATCTTGCCTAGCATGTGGAGGTCATGGGTTCAATCCTTAACATTTGAAAGAAATAATAATTCAGTTGGAACACTAGAAAGAGGATCTATATGCAGGTCATTAATCATAATAGAGGACCAAAAAAAGTCATGAAAATTCCTAGTGTAGCTCAGAAGCTTGAGCTTTTAGATGACAATAAAGATCCAATAGGTAATACAAGTGTAAAAAAATGTTCCAAGAATTGAAACACTTGAAAACAATTATCTCTTTGCAATGTCTCTTTTATTCTCTTCTTATACTATCAGAAATTTAAAGGAGAATTAAAAACTAGTGGTAGAAAAAGGGTTCACAAATGGCTCCAGATACAAGAACTTTTTGTATTATACAACTCTAGAGTTTTCCCCATATCTCAGTTGATAACTATGGTTGTTTAGTGATATAAAAAATGTAAATATAAAGATGAACATGAATCAAAGCCTGGATCATGTTTTCAATATTTATAATTTATTTCATTTTATTGACTTACAGTACTTTAGTATAAGGCTACATCATATTTTATTTACACTATTTTCCAATAATCAACATACAGTTTGTTTTCAATTTTTACTACAATGGTCAATGGTATAATTAACAAGGCATAAAAACAAAACCCTATTGTGAATTTTTTTTTAAATCTCACTTATGGCAGGCTGTGTACAGCTGCAACTTCAGACACAGGCACTTGTTTTTACTTTTCTCTACATATAATTATTCTACAGAAAAATTTAAGGACCATTAACCTAATCACTTTCCTGTGTTACAAACAAGAGGATAGAGAGCCCATACCAACTGGCTTTCCTACATTTATTTAGACAGGAAGAATAAAAGCCTTCCCAAACTAGTGTCCTGACAAAAATGCCCCTTTCCTTAGCCCTATTCTACTTTTCTTCCTGTCTTAACACATGTTTTGTTATAACAAAACACTACAGACTACAGACTTATTTACCTCAATGTTCTGGAGGCAAGAAATTCAAGATCAACAGGGCTTCATTTTGCATCATAACGTGGCAGATGAAGGAAAGTGATGCACACAAAAATAAGAGATATGTCAGGCTCACTCTTAAGATAAATGATCAGTGTGCAGAGTTCTCATGACCTAATTGCTTCCAAAAAAATCTCAAGTCACAATGATGCTACATTGAGAATTAAATTTCAACATGAATTTTGGAGGGCATGAAACATATTTAAACCATACCATTCTCATTTTTCCCTTCCTGGTTCCAAAAAGCCTAATAATATTATGTTCTCCACTGCTGACCCTAAATAAAAATACAAAGTCTTTTTAACTATCTGGAGTTCTGCAGTGTTTTTTGCTGATAACAGAGAGTTTGCATATGGATATAGAGTAGAACCACAGTTGAAGCAATTAGGAAGTTATATATAAAAATTAAAACAGGGCTCAATGGTAGACCACTTGTATGGTACGCATAAAGTCCTAAGTTTGAGCCCAACACAAATTCATATACATATAAGTGTATGTGAACACACATATCATTAAAGTAATATGATGCTGAAACAAAAGAGTTCAATAAGACATACTGAAAAGTCCAGATACTTACCCTACTACATTTGGAAAGTAGTATACAATAATATTGGGTTTCTTTTCTTTTCCAAATTGTTGGAAGAAGCATTTAGCAAATGGTAAAAGGTAACTGGACTAAAATCATCTTGGGAAAAATTAAGCTCAATTCCTTTTCCATATTTTATACTGTTATTCAAATGTAGTTTTGAATATGTAAGAGTAAAGTATTAGGAATACTAGGGCATAATTTTTTTAAAAAATCATTATGTACTACATGAGTAGCAACACAATACAGCACACTGAGAATTTCAACATTGAGCTCTCCTACAATCTAAATTTTTTCTTAAATAAGTTTATTATATATAAAGTGTGTGAGTATATATATATATATATATATATATATATATATATATTTCCTTGCCTTTATCCATTGAAATTCGCATATACCACAAATAATGTTCCAGAGATAACTTGACACACACTAAATGAGCTTGGGTCCACATCCAGGGGCGCATTTACAAAAACATTGATGATACACTGCTTTCTTATATAAACCCTTGCTTCATGAGAAATGGCAGTTTACAATGTACTTGTTATTCTGCAGGTGTGATAGAATACAGAAATCAGGACTGTTCAGAAGCTTTCAATGTATACATTGTTAAATGGGTAGTATACAGTCCTCTTCAAAGAAATACAGTGGTTTGATGTTATGGACTCATAGCTCACAAATAGAAAGACACTTACAGTTGGAGATATCCCACAAGTAATTGTGTAATTTCCAGTCTGAAGGTCTAGAAATTATAATTTTTCATCCCCTAGATCCTGCTTCACTGTTTTAACTATCATTATAAACATTTTATATCATCTTTAAATAGGAAAGTAAAGGTTATTGATTATTTCACAAGACTGTGCTTCCTTAATAGTCTCTATTTCATTGTGTGTGCCATTGAACACAATAAAAATAACTTGGTAATCATAAAAAATAAGTCATGTTAGTACTTTAAATATGGGGGAAAGGTAACTGCAATAATGTGGGGGCAGTGTGGCCACTCTTTCCTGTGTATATATTAACACATTCATAACTAATGGTTCAATTAGTATTTAGGTCTCTTACAGTTACAGATAGATTTCATATGTGTCAGCATTATTTCTAATACATGGGTATTAGATGACATAAAAATACATGACTGTAATTACTTAACATAAGTGGTGGCTGGAATATAAATTGGCTCTTGTGTGTTGGGTGGTATAGCCTAGAATTAAGGGACAACCTAAATTTATAACCCAGATCCCCCTGGTTCAATTCAGAGATAAGCAAAGCTGTTCACAAATAAGGAGCTTTTGATAGCTTTCACACCTTCAATGTCTGCCTGACCTTTCTTTTGCTATGCTCTCTTGTGGTCCTTTAAATAAAACTCTATGGTGAATATGGTTTATGAAGATGAATTAGTCTTTTCAGATGCCCAACCTTGTAAAATCTTTACAGTAATATTTTCTATAATTTTCACAAATGTAAAAGTAAGCCATGTAGCCAGCTCATATTCTTATAAAACAAAAAGTGTCAACATCTTATACTGTTTGCTGTTTTATAATATATTCACAGCCATTAATACTTCCCAAAGCAATTCTGTAAGTTGATAAATGTATGAGAGTACTTATTTAGTAACGACACAGAGATCAAAAGAAAAAATGACTTGTCCATGATTGTTCAACTAATGAAAAATGCAGACGTAGATTCAACCCTAAGTTTATTAACTGTACTATACTGCTTCCAAATCTGAAAGAATCACATACATGATATCGCCACAATAACTCTTGTGGGTTTAAGGTAACACCTCCTATGATAATGAGTTTATATATATTTACCAATTAAGAGGTAGTTTTGAATAACAATATATAATGATGCTGAGAGACTAAATATCCCTTGGTCCCTTCACTCTATTATTTATGAGCACAGGGCTTAGGCATTGCATTGAGTAATGTTTCTAGCAAAACAGACATTTTTGAGAAGAAAATAAATAACTTTTCAGTTCACAAGCAAAAAGGAGGATAATTTGAATTTCAAAGCTAGTGAAGACTTTTTTTAGATAGGGTCTGACTACGTAGATCAGGAGCTAGTCTGCAACTTCACAAATATCCACCTGCCTTTTCCTCCAGAGTACAAAACCAAACGCATAAAGTTTTAAACCACTAACCAACATTTATATGCTACTTTAGGGTCTTTGGAAGTCATTACTTATCTTAACCTGTAAGATAATTGACAATCCAGTATGACAGCTATAGGAAAATTAAGCAACTTGTCTTATATAAAATATCACAGCCAGATAAGGTGGCACATGCCTTAATCCCAGCACTCTGGAGGCAGAAGCAGGTGAAACTCTGAGTTCAAGGATAGCCAGCCTACTCTACAGACCAAGACCCAGGATGGCCAGGGCTACACAGAGAAACTCTTGTCTCAAAAAACAAACAAACAAAAAAATCTCAAGGAAAAGTCAGGATTCACTTACAAGGATACTGATTATAAAATTTCTATTTTCAGGGCTAGAGAGATAGCTCAGTGGTTGTTAAGAAACTGTACATCCCACAGTCAAAAACGCAGACCCATAATTGTTCCTGTCTGAAAGAACTGCAGGGACAAAAATGGAGAAGAGCCTGAGGAAAAAGAAGTCCAGTCACAAGCCCAAATTGGGATCCAGCTCAGGGGGAGGCCCCAAAGCCTGACACTATTACTGAGGCTACGGTGTACTCAGAAAAAGGGCCCTATCATGACTGCCCTCCCAAAGACCCAACAAGCAGCTGAAAGAGTCAGATGCAGATATTTACACCCAACCAATGGACAGAAGCTGCTGACCCTGTGGCTGAATTAGGGAAAAGCTAGAAGAAGCTGAGGAGAAGGACGACCCTGTAGGAGGACCAGTAGTCTCAACTAAAACTGGCTTCCAAGATCTCTCAGACACTGGGCCACCAACCAAGCAGCATACACCAGCTGAAATGAGGCCCCAACACATATAAAGCAGAGGACTGTCATGTCCAGACTCAGTCAGAGAAGATGCACCTAACCCTCAAGAGACCGGAGGCCCACAGGGAGTAGTGAGGCCTGGTGGGGTGCAGGGTCAGGAGTGGGGGCATCCTCATGGAGATGGGGGAGGGGGAGAGGTATGAGATGTGGAACAGAGGGAGGACTGGGAGCAGGATAAAATCTGGACTGTTAAAAAACAAAAAACAAGGGACTGGGGATTTAGCTCAGTGGTAGAGCGCTTACCTAGGAAGCGCAAGGCCCTGGGTTTGGTCCCCAGCTCAAAAAAAAAAAGAACCAAAAAAAAAAAAAAAAAAAAAAAAAACAAAAACAAAAACAAAAAAAAAAAAAACCCAGACTAAATAAAAGATTAAATGGGACCTCATAAAACTGCAAAGCTTCTGTAAGGCAAATGACACTGTCATTAGGACAAAATGGCAACCAACAGATTGGGAAAAGATCTTTACCAATATGACATCTGATAGAGGCTAATATCCAAAATATACAAAGAACTCAAGAAGTTAGACTCCAGAGACCCAAATAAGCCTATTTTGTACAGAGCTAAACAAAACATTCTCAGCTGAGAAATATCGAATGGCTGAGAAGTACCTAAAGAAATGTCCAACATCCTTAGTCATCAGGGAAATGCAAATCAAAACAACCCTGAGATTACACCTCACACCAGTCAGAATGGCTAAGATCAAAAACTCTGGTGACAGCCAATGCTGGTGAGGATGTGGGGAAATAGGAACACTCCTCCATTAGTGGTGGGATGAGTTTCAGTACCACAGAAGGGTGAGATGCAATGCTCATATTGGATCAAGACTGAGCAAAGACCATTTCAAGAGTGAGAACTAGGTCTGGGATTACCTGGTATGCTTAAGGAGCCACCTATTCACAGCTACACGAAATTTAAAAAGAAGAGAGAGGGAGAGACAGACATACAGAGGGGCGAGGGGGTGAAAGCCCATAATACATTTGTGGAGGCCAAAGGACAACTCTGTGGAGTAAGATCTCTCTTTCCACATGTATGTAGGTTTAGGAAATTGAACTGAGGTTGCCAGGCTTGTGCAGCAAGCACTATGAACTGAGCCATTTTCCAAGTCCCTTACAAAGGATTTCTTTGTTCATTTATTTTGTATTGGTTTGTTGTTGTTGCTGCTGCTGCTGTTGTTGCTGTTGTGTTGCGTTGTTTTGTAACTCATCAGTGTCAACCTTTTGGATGACAAATACAATAATGTCGAAGGGCTGAATTATGCCTCTTAAGCAGTAATAGAGTTAACAAAGAAGCTGCCAGACCAGCTAAAATACCACATGTATAAACACATAGCTAAATTAACTCAAAAAACAACAGGAAAAGAATGGGGAAAAAGCAAAGAACAAATGCAAAAGACAGTATAAAAAAAAAAGATGATAACCAGGGGGCTGGAGAGATGGCTCCGCAGTTAAGAGCACTAAGTGCTCTTTCAGAGGTCCCGAGTTCAATTCCCAGCAACCACATGGTGGCTCACAAGTCATCTGTAATGGGATCCGATGCCCTCTTCTGGTGTGTCTGAAGACAGCTACAGAGTACTTATATAAATAAAATAAAATAAATCTAAAAAAAAAAAAGGTAACCATACTAACATTACATTACCTATAAACAGACAATGTATGCCAGTGAAAAGATAAGAGATTTAAACCAGGTGTGGTGACTCATGTTTATAATCTCCATATACAGAAGG